>NC_142812.1:42418316-42489337 GCF_049724085.1 Artemia sp. Qi Xiang Cuo
ATTGGCTTTATTTGGCATTTATGAACTAGTTGTTGATGAGAAATAAGACTAATAAAGTCATATAACCCACGTAAATTACACCAAATAAGGGTGGAGCTCCCTTCCTTTAGAATCCTTTGAAGAAAATAGTATCAATTCCCCTCCACTCGTAAATGATTTGTGGAGTGAATTATTTGCGCTGTAGACATGATGAACCTTGTAGTCAAGTATGTGCTTAAGGAGGGACCAGGGTACCCGTTTCCCCTAAATCTCATCATTTTTGTGTTTCCACCTGAATTTCCCAAAATTTTAATTTAAATTATATACTTTGCTCTTTGCCAATTTTGACCTCCACCCGAATAATTTCAGCGCGTGTGTCTGCTTCCAGTGTTACATCTGAGTTCGTTGACGAAAAGAAGAAAATCTTATCGATAGTTGTAATCAAATAGAGAGGAAAAACTCTCCTGGACCTGGAATTTGCTGATAATTTAAGCATCCTAGATGAAAGTGTGAGCAAAATGAATGACCTTTTAGAGGTTTTGCAAGTTCAAGGTGCTAGAATAGGCTTGAAAATAAATGTTAAGAAGATGTCACTTAGGCTAGGAATAAGTGAAGATGAAAAGGTGACGTTGGGTAACAAAAGGATTGATCAAGTGGACAGCTTCAGTGGCCTTGGTAGCATTATTAGTAAAGATGGTGAGAGCAGTGAAGATGTTAAAAGCAGAATAGCCAAGGCTCAGGGTGTTTTTTCACAGTTAAACAAAGTTTGGAAGAATAGGAAGATATTTCTGCAAGCCAATATTAGAATATTGGAAGCTACAGTGATGACAGTGGTCAAATATACGACCGTTCTTTTACTCATCTTTGTGCTAAGATTTTACATCCTTTGACAAAGAACGCTTAAAAGTTAAATCTTAGCACTAAGATCTTAAATCTTACGGCGTTTTTATGCAAATGTCTTTCATTTATATGTTCGGATCAGCGGTCTAAGAACAGTGATGGGAAGATCATCAAAGTTCACTTATCAAAGTTCTGTATGGTAGAAAGATAATATCTTGCACTCTTTTTGCTAACATCAGTAACTTGTTTGATCTTGGAACAGATGGGTTGAAAGAACGGCAATCTTTGCAGAAAGATGTGAGATCTTAGTGCAAAAGAACGGGCCTTATGGCTCTGAAGCATGGGCACTCCGAAAAGCGGATAAAGATTTTCTAGATGTTTTCCAGAGAAATTGCCTGGGGATTGTTTTGGGTACCCGGCTGATTGACCGTATTTCAAACAGGAGGCTGTACAAAAAGTGTGGTTCAGTCCCGCTTTCTAGGGCTATAATGAGAGAAAGGTTGAGATGGCTAGAGCACGTTCGGCGAATGAAGGATGACAGATTGCCGAAGATTGTCCTTTTCGGTCAACCGTCTAGGGCTAAACGGAAAGTAGGTCGTCCGTGGTTGGGAGGATGTCATAACAAATATTTAAAGGAAATGGGAACTTTCTGGGAGGGTGTAAAGAGGGAGGCTTTCAATACATTTGGATGGATGAGGAGCGTGCGTAGCTGTGTTGGCCTCAGGCGGCTTTGTGCTGTGGTGAGTTGTTATCAGTAGTAGTAGTAGTAGATAGTTGTAATAAAGAAGGTTAAAATGAACCGGAATTTTCTCTTTTCATCCTCCCTCCCTCATCATATTGGAAAGATCTTCTGATAAGATCAAGATCTATTTGCACCCATAGTAATCCTCAGTGTGTTTAGTGTGACTAAATTACCGATTAGCTGAAAAAAATAGCGATTTGTCCCTGTAAAATGATAAGGAGGTTAATATAGACATATTTGGTGTTCTTTCGCTTGGAGTTAAGGTACAGCAATAAAGGAAGTCTGCAAAAGAAGTAAGGTTATAATAATGCTATGTAATGAATAGTTTCAGTTTTGTCTTATAATATAGCAAATTGTTATTTAATAATCCTAATATTCACCGACTTTTTTGACGTGTTGACTCCATTACACATCTGAAACTTTGGAAAATCCAAGAAGTCGACAGGATACTTACCAAATATGTGCAACGAGTTTAAACGTATTACGAGGAATCGGGGATCTGAGTTTGAGTATAGGGTGGAGAGACAAATGAACTCTTGTTGAAGAGATGAGACAATCTCTCCATTGTTTTTAGACTATCGTATAAACTGTGTGCCTAGCAACGCCCTGTTTTGTCATCTAGAAGTCCAAATTAAACAATGTCTTTCACTTTTTGACATTGGTTGCAATGATGATGTTAAAGCTTTATCTGAGCTGGCCAGACTTAACATATTCTAGATACCATTGAAAAATGACGGACTTAGTTGGTTTTAAAAGCAATACTGAAAAAACTAAAACCATAATTATTCACCTCGAAGATACACTCCTATATACTACAATATTAAAGCAAGTCCCACTGGAGAAAGATAAGTACTTCACAGGCCTTGGATCTTTGCTTAGTGGTGATAGGTCAGGTTATGTTCAGCAAAGGTGCGAAAAGTGTGGGAGTCCACTTCTTTCTGAGATAAGCTTCAAGGCAAAATCCCAAATTTACTTGATTCTAATCCAGACTATCCTCCTTTTTGGATGCATAAAATGCTCGGCGAAGTATCTTTAAAGAAGTTTAGATGACCGTATGCCAAAAATATTTGGATTATGTCGTTGTGATTGCACTAAAAATGGTATAATACATTGGAAATATTTCATCATGGGAGATGGTTTGCTCCGTATCGAAGAGGCACGTAAGGGCACATTTGAAACGGATTGGTTGTGGAAGTGACACCAAGGAGGGCAGAATTACAGTGATGAAAATCCACCCAAGTCAGGCCTTGAAACTATCAATGGCTTCAGAAAATTAGATCATAGATAGCAAACACATTGGTTAATATACACACAATAATTGGCCACAGACAGCTCAGTATAGTCAATTAAGGTGTCAAAGAGTGAATGCTGGGTAAAGTAGAAGCGCCAATTCCTGTCACAAGCGCATCACGGTACTCTCCTCATTAAAGTCCATAATTTTAAGAAATGGTTTGCGCCAATTCCTTTCACAAGCGCATCACGATACTCTCCTTATTAAAGTCCATAATTGTAAGAAATGGTTATTTTTATATGCACAAAAATTGGCCACTGACAGCTTAGTATAGTCAATTGAGGTGTCAAAGAGTCTGGATGCTGGGTAAAGTGGAATCGCCAATTCCTGTCACAAGCACATCACGGTACTCTCCTCATTAAAGTCCATAATCATAGGTAGCGCAATAGCACTGCCTAAGTAAAGAACGATGTTGGCACAATGTATTTTTTTTTCCATACCCGGGGACATGGTATTGAAGGAGTTGTCATAGAAACATCGAAAAGGGCTCATTCGATTGGATATTGGAGTGGATAGTGCCCTTTTTAATAGTCGAAAGTGATTGGAGGGCAACTAGCCCCCTCCCCTCGCCCATCATTCCCCCAAACACATCCAATCAAAATTTTGAGATAGCAATTTTGTAAAGGCGTTGTCTTAGAAACTTCAAAAAAGGCTCATTTGATTGAAAATTCAAAGGGCTAGTGCCCTTTTTAATAGTCGAAAGTGATTGGAGGGCAACTAACCCCCCCCCCCCACCCATCATTCCCCCAAACAATTCCAATCAAAATTTTGAGATAGTTGATTTCCAGCGTAGTTGATTTCCAGATAGAAAATATGTTTTCGAGGACAACACTCCCCCACAACCCTCGGGGAAAGGGTTTTAAGTAATGCTCTGAGGGCATATAAGAATAATGTTTGCACAATGTATTATTTTTTTTTTTCCAGAGCAGGGTACACCGTATCGAAGAAGTTGTCGTAGAAACTTCGAAAAGGGCTCATTCAATTGGAAATTGGAGTGGCTTGTGTCCTTTTTAATAGTCGAAAGTGATTGGAACTCAACTCCCACCCCTTCCACGCCCACCATTTCCCCAAACACATCCAATCAAAATTTTGAGATAGCCATTTTGTTCAGCGTAGTTGATTTCCAAATGAAAATCATATTTTTGAAGAGGACACTCCCCCACAGCCTTCAGGGCAAGGGTTGTAAATTATGCCCTGGGGGAATATAAGGTTTTTATAGAACGCGTCGTCATAGTAACTTCAAAAAAGGCTCATTCAATTGGAAATTGATGGAAATGGCTAGTGCCCTTTTTAATAGTAGAAAGTAATTGGAAGGCAACTAACACCCCTTCCACGCCCACCATTTCCCCAAAGACATCCAATCAAAATTTTGAGATAGTCATTTCGTTCCACGAAGTTCAAAGTTCTGGAAATTATACCTTTGAGCCTTTATACCAATACCTATACCTTTATAAGTTATGCCCTGGGGACATATAAGTTTTTATTGAATTCTTTGTCGTAGAAACTTCAAAAAAAGCTCATTCAATTGAAAATTCAAAGATCTAGTGCCCTTTTTAATAGTCGAAAATGATTTGAGGGCAACTAATCCCCTTATTACGCCCACCTTTTCCTGAAACACATCCAATCAAAATTTTTAGATAGCCACTTTGTTCAGCGTAGTTGATTTTCAGATATAAATTATTTTTTTTAGGAGGACACTCCCCCGCAGCCCTCAAGGCAAGGATTGCCTTTTGTTCAGCGTAGTTTATTTCTAGATAGAAATTATTTTTTTTTGGAGGGCACACACCCACAGCCCTTAAGGCATGGACTGTAAGTTTCGGCCAGGGGGCATGTAATGTTTTTATAGAACGCGTTGTCGTAGAAAAGGGCTCATTCGATTGGAAATTGAATTGTCTAGTGCCCTTTTTAAGAGTCGAAAGTGATTGGAAGGCAACTAACACTCCGTCCACGCCCACCATTTGCCCAAACACATCCAATCAAAATTTTGAGATACCTATTTTGTTCAACATAGTCGAAAGTTCCAGAAATTAGGTCTTTTAGGATGATAACCCCCTTAGAGCCCTCAGTGCAAGGGTTGTAAGTTATGCCCTGGGGGTATATAAGGTTATTATTGAAATTTTTGTCATAGAAACTTGAAAAAGGGCTCATTCGATTGGAAATTCAAAGGTCTAGTGCCCTTTTTAATAGTCTAAAGTGATTGGATGGCAACTAGCCCCCACCCCACGCCCATCATTCCCCCAAACACATCCAATCAAAATTTTGAGATAGCAATTTTGTAAAGGAGTTGTCTTAGAAACTTCAAAAAAGGCTCATTTGATTGAAAATTCAAAGGGCTAGTGCCCTTTTTAATAGTCGAAAGTGATTGGAGGGCAACTAGCCCCCCCACCCATCATTCTCCCAAACAATTCCAATCAAAATTTTTAGATAGTTGATTTCCAGCGTAGTTGATTTCCAGATAGAAAATATGTTTTCGAGGAGGACACTCCCCCACAACCCTCGGGGAAAGGGTTTTAAGTAATGCCCTGAGGGCACATAAGAACAATGTTGGCACAATGTATTATTTATTATTTTTTTTTCCAGAGCAGGGTGCACCGTATCGAAGAAGTTGTCGTAGAAACTTCGAAAAGGGCTCACTCAATTGGAAACTGGATTGGCTTGTGTCCTTTTTAATAGTCGAAAGTGATTGGAACTCAACTACCACCCCTTCCATGCCCACCATTTCCCAAAACACATCAAATCAAATTTTTGAGATAGCCATTTTGTTCAGCGTAGTTGATTTCCAAATAAAAATCATATTTTTGAGGAGAACACTCCCCCATAGCCTTCAGGGCAAGGGTTGTAAGTTATGCCCTGGGGGCATATAAGGTTTTTATAGAAGGCGTTGTCATAGTAACTTCAAAAAAGGCTCATTCGATTGGAAATTGATGGAAATGGCTAGTGCCCTTTTTAATAGTAGAAAGTAATTGGAAGGCAACTGACACCCCTTCCACGCCCACCATTTCCCCAAACACATCCAATCAAAATTTTGAGATAGTCATTTCGTTCCACGAAGTTCAAAGTTATGGAAATTGTACCTTTGAGCCTTTATACCTATACCTATACTTTTATAAGTTATGCCCTGGGGACATATAAGTTTTAATTGAAATCTTTGTCGTAGAAACTTCAAAAAAAGCTCATTCGACTGGAAATTCAAAGGTCTAGTGCCCTTTTTAAAAGTCGAAAGTGATTTGAGGGAAACTAACCCCCCTCTCACGCCCACCTTTTCCCCAAACACATCCAATCAAAGTTTTTAAGTTGTCATTTTGTTCAGCGTAGTTGATTTCCACATAGAAATTATGTTTTTTAGGAGGACACTCCCCCACAGCCCTCAGGGCAAGGATTGCCTTTTTGTTCAGCGTAGTTTATTTCTAGATAAAAAATTTTTTTTGGAGGACACACCCCCACAGCCCCACAGCATGGACTGTAAGTTTCGGCCTGGGGGCATGTAATGTTTTTATAGAACGCGTTGTCGTAGAAACTTCAAAAAGGGCTCATTCGATTGGAAATTGAATTGTCTAGTGCCCTTTTTAAGAGTCGAAAGTTATTGGAGGGCAACTAACACCCCGTCCACGCCCACCATTTGCCCAAACACATCCAATCAAAATTTTGAGATACCTATTTTGTTCAACATAGTCGAAAGTTCCGGAAATTAGGTCTTTTAGGATGATAACCCCCTTAGAGCCCTCAGTGCAAGCGTTATAAGTTATGCCCTGGGGGCATATAAGTTTTTTATGTAAATCTTTGCCATAGAAACTTGAAAAAGAGCTCCTTCGATTGGAAATTCAAAGGTCTAGTGCCTTTTTTAATAGTCGAAAGTAATTTGAAGGCAACAAACCCCCCTCTCGCGCCCAACTTTTCCCCAAACACATCCAATAAAAATTTTTTAGATAGCCATTTTGTTTCACGCAGTTTAAAGTTCAGTAAATTATACCTTTGAGCAGGACACTCCCCCCACAGTCTTCAGGGCAAGGGTTATAAGTTATGCCCTGGGGGCATATAAATTGTTATTGAAATCTTTGTCGTAGAAACTTGAAAAGGAGCTCTTTCGATTGGAAATTCAACATAATTAGCACTTTCCTGAAAAAAACAAAAACAAATGAATGTGCAATGTCAGTTTAATATACATATACTGATATTTAGTTATCAAAATGTTAATTTTATTTGATTTATTAAATTTATAAAAGTAAAAACATTTATATTTTTTTCAGTAAAGTGCAAATTATGTTCTGGCCTTGGGAAGGCATAGGGGTTTTGAGCCCAACTTATGTTAATTTCTGCTTGTTTTGAGTTCGACTCAGTTATTTATTGTAATTTCTGTTTGTTTTGGGTTTTATTTATTTATCGATGCTGATTTGCGGTAGTTTCACGCTTCGTAGATTATTTTATTTTATTTTTGTTCATTGTTTGTTTAATGGAGTTCTTTACTTTTCTTTGAAAAATTTATTCTGTGGAAAAAGTTTTTTTAGTTAATTTTAATAATTGGTTATTTTTCTCGGTACTTATGTTTTATAGCCACCACACATAAGAAGTGAAGTCAGGTTAATCGTAATGAATAATACCTAGATATGATGAAAATATAATATTTTAGTAACAAAGTTATGGAACCTAAAGCAGAGAATTAAGAAAAGCAGGCCGCTCAGAACGTATTATATTAAATGGTACTTAAATGGTTTCTAACTTTACCAAACCAAAATACCAACTCTATACATAATAAATTTGATTAAAACATTCCTACATTGTAGTTTATCTTTCTCAGGCTAAGCTGATTAGCACCGAATAGTACTGAAATACATAAAGAACCGGTTCTACTTAGACCAAGAACTTGAGAGTGGTGGCTATAATACAAAAGTACCCTTTTCTCGTTTTGGGATTTCGTGAATGGTAAGAATATAGACAAATAGTTTTGACTCTTCGATTTAGTATAAGAACCTGACCGTAGAAATGTGTATAACTTTGTTTAGTATTTTACTCATATATTCTCTGACCATGTCCCCATTAAAATTCCCACCATTATCTCCCATTTAAAATTTATTTTAATATTTTTGGTATTTCTGTTTGGGAGGTTTTTGAAGTATTTTTCTTTTTTACAATCTTCTTCCTCATTTTTTTTTTTTTATTTGATAATCTACTTTTGTCTTTATTAATCAAAAAAACTTTTTGCACAAAATAAGTTTTTTTAAAAAAGGTAACGAACTCCATTAAACCAAAATGAGCAAAATAGAATCAAATAATTTAGCAAGCTTACAACTACCATAAATCAGTATCAATAAATAAATGAAACCCAAAACAAACAGAAATTATAATAAATCAAACTCAAAACGAGCAGAAAAATAATCTGAGTAGGGTTCTAAACCCTACTTAAAAGTAATAATATAATTTGTACTTAACTGAAAAAAAATTCAAATGAATTTACTAAAAAAAAATGTTCATTGGCAGTTTAATATAAATATGCTGATATTTGTTACTTACAATCTTAATTAATTTTAGATTTCTTAAAGTTATAAAAGTGAAAACATCTAAAAGAATTTTTTTCAGTAAAGTACAAATTAAATTCTGGCTTTTAAAAAGCATAGGGTCTAGAACATTACTCAGATTAATTGTTGTACATTTCAAGTTTGACTTATTTTAAATTTTGTTTGTTTTTGGGTTTCATTTATTTATTGATACTAACTTTCAGTATATGTACGCTTGGTAAATTATTTGATTCTATTTTTGTTCATTTTTGGTTTAATGGAGTTATTTACTTTTTTTGAAAAACTTGATTTGTGCAAAAAGTTTTTTTTCATTAATTTCTGTTTGTTTTATATTGACAGGTTTTTTCAGGGAGAAAGACTGAGCCTGAAGTTAAACAACCATCCCTTCCATAAAAACCTTAAATACCCCCATAACTTACAACCCTTGCCCCTAATCTCTGGGGTTAATTTCAAGCCCTTGTTATATGATATTTAGACTATTTTGAATAGAATGGCTATCTCAAAATTTCTATTAAAAGCATTTCGGGACAATACGACGTGTGTTTAGGGGGGAGGGGTAGCTGCCCTCTGATCACTTTCACTCTTAAAATGAGCACTACAGCGCCTGATTATCAATTCAATGAACCCCCTTCGAAGTTCATATGACCCCACTTTCTATAAAAACCTTATATGTCCCCAGGGCATAACTTACAACCCTTAACTTACAACCATCCTCAAAGACATAATATCCAGAACTTTCAACTACGTTGAAAAAAATGGCTATCTCAAAATTTTGATTGTATGCGTTTTGGGGAATGATGAGCCTGAGAGGGGATTTGGTGCCCTCCAATCAGTTTCGAATAGCCTATTAAAAAGGACACTAGCCCTTTAAATTTCCTGTTGAATGAGCTCTTTTTGAAATTTCTACTACAACATTTTCTATAAAAAAAAAACTTATATGCCCCCCGGGTATAACTTACAACCCTTGCCCTGAGGGCTGTGGGTGAGGGGGGGGGGAAGGGCGTCATCCTTAAAGACCTAATTACCCTCAAGACCTCAAAGACCTTACCCTCAGGGGTTTGGGGGGTTTGTTATACTCTTAGACATTATATCCAGAACTTTTAACTAGATTGAAGAAAATTCCTATCTCAAAATTTTAATTGGATGTGTTTGGGGAAATGGTGAGCGTAAGAGGGGGGTTAGTTGCTCTCCAATCACTTTCGACTATTAAAAAGGGCACTAGCCCTTTCAATTTCCAATCGAGTGAGCCCTTTTTGAAGTTTTCGACTACGCCTTCTATAAAAACCTTATATTCCACTAGGGTATAACTTACAACCCTTGCCCTGGGGACTGTAGGGGGATTGTCATCCTCAAAGACATAATTTCCGGACCTTTCAACTACGTTCAACAAAATCTCTGTTTCAAAATTTTGATTAGATATGTTTGGTGAAATGGCGGGTGTGAGAGGGGGTTAGTTACCCTCCAATCACTTTCGACGATTAAAAAGGGCATTAGCCCTTTCAATATCCAATCACATGAGCTTTTTTGAAGTTTCTACGACAACACTTTCTATACAAAACCTTATATGCCTCAGTGTATAACTTACAACCCTTGCCCCGAGGGCTCTGAGGGGGTTAACATCCTCAAAGACCTAATTTCCAGAACTTTTAACTACGTTGAACAAAATGCATATCTCAAAATTTTTATTGCGTGTGTTTGGGGAAATGGTGGGCGAAAGAGGGGGTTAGTTGCACTCCAATTACTTTAAACTATTAGGAAGGGCACTAGCCCTTTCAATTTCCAAAAGAATTAGGCCTTTTTGAAATTTCTACGAAAACGCTTTCTATAAAACCTGATGTACCCCCAGGGTTACACCTACAACCCTTGCTCAAGTGGCTGTGGGGGAGTGTCACCCGTAAAGAAGTAATTTTCGGGTCTCTCAACTCCGTTTAACAAAATATTTATTTCAAAATTTTACTCGGATATGTCTGGGGAAATAGTGGGCGTGAGAGGGGGGTTAGTTGGCCTCCAATCACTTTCGACTATTAATACGGCCACTAGCCCTTTGAATTTCCAATCGAATCAGCCCTTCTTGAAATTTTTACGACAACGCTTTCAATAGACACCTTATATGCCCCCAGGGCCTAACTTACAAACATTGCCCTGAGGGCCGTGGGGGGGGGAGCATCCTCCTCAAAAACATAACTTCCAGATCTTTCAACTACGTTGAACAAAATGTCTATCTCAACTTTTGGACTGCATGTGTTTGGGGAGATGTTGGGCGTAAGAGGGGGTTCGTTGCCCTTCAATCACTTCTGATTATTAAAAAGGCCACTATCCCTTTGAATTTCCAATCGAAGGAGCCCTTTTTGAAGTTCCTACGACAACGCTTTCTATAAAAACCTTATATGCCCCCAGGTTATAACCTACGACCCTTGCCCTGAGGGCTGTGGGGGGAGTGTCCTCCTTAAAAAACTTAGTTTCTATCTGTAAATCAACTACGTTGAACAAAATGTCTATCTCAACATTTTGATTGAATTTGTTTGGGGAAATGGTGGGCGTGGAAGGGAACAAAATGAATATTTCAAAATTTTGATTCGATGTGTTTGGGGAAATTGTGGGCGTGAGAGGGGAGTTACTTGTTTTTCAATCACTTTCGACTATTAAAAAGGGCTCTAGCCCTTTCAATTTACAATGGAATGATCCTTTTTGAAGTTTCTACGACAACTCTTTCTATAAGAGCCTCATATGCACCCAGGACATAACTTGAAAACCTTGCCCTGAGGGTTTTGTAGGGGGGTTGTCATCCTCATAGACCTAATTTCCAAAACTTTCAACTACGTTGAAAAAAATGGCTATCTCAAAGTTTTGATTGTATGGGTTAGGGGAAATGGTGGGCGTGAGAGGGGGATTAGTTGCCCTTCAATTAATTTCGACTATTAAAAAGGACACTAGCCATTTCAATTTCCAATCGAATAAGCCCTTTCTGAAGTTTCTACGACAATGCTTTCTATAAAAACCTTATATGCCCCCGGGGCATAACTTACAACCCTTATCCTGAGGGCTGTGTGTGTTTGTTTTTTTTTTTTGGGGGGGGGGGAGATTTTCATCCTTAAAGACCTAATTTCCAAAACTGTCAACTACGTTGAACAAAATGGCTATCTAAAACTTTGATTGGATGGCTTTGGGGAAAAGGTGGCCGTGAGAGGGGGGTTAGAGGCCCTCCAATTACTTTCGAGTATTAAAGAGGGCACTAGCCCTTTGAATGTCCAATAGAATGCCCCATTTTTCAAAGTTCTACGACAAAGCTTTCAATAAATACCTTATATGCCCACAGGGCATAGCTTATAACCCTTGCCCTGAGGGCTCTGAGGGGGCTATCATCCTCAAAGACCGAATTTCCAGAACTTTCGACTACGTTGAATAAAATGGCCACCTCAAAATTTTGATTGGATTTGTTTGGATAAATGGTGGGCCTGAGAGGGGGGTTAGTTGCCCTCCGATCACTTTCGACTATTAAAAAAGGCACTAGCCATTTCAATTTCCAATCGAATGAGCCCTTTTTGAAGTTTCTACGACAACGTTTTCTATGAAAACTTTATGTGCCCCCAGGGCATAACTTACAACCCTTGCCCTGAGGAATGTGTGTGTGTAGGGGGGGGGTGTCATCTTCAAAGACCTAATTTTCAAAACTATTGACTATTAAAAAGGGCACTAGCCCTTTGAATTTCCAATCGAACGAGCCCTTTGTGAAGTTTCTACGACAATGCTTTCTACAAAAACCTTATATACCCCCAAGGAATAACTCACAACCCTTGCGCTGAGGGCTTTGGGGGGTGTGTCCTCCTCAAAAATATGATTTGTATATGAAAATCAACTACGCTGAACAAATGGCTATCTCAAAATTTCGATTTAAGGTTTTTGGGGAAATGGTGGGCTTGAAAGGGGTGCTAGTTGCTTTCCAATCACTTTTAACTGTTAAATAGGGCACTAGCCATTCCAATTTTCAATCGAATGAGCCCTTTTTCAAAGTTTTTACGACAACTCCTTCGATACGAAGTGCCCTGGTATGGAAAACAAAATAAATAATACATTGTGCCAAGGTCGTTCTTTACTAAGGCAGCGCTATTGCTGCCCATGATAATTAATATCGAGTGCTCTTTTTATTACTTTCTTCATTCTCACTTTTTGTTCCATTTGTTTTGTTTAATTTTAATCTCTCCCTTTCCTTATTTTATATTATTTTTCAGATGCTTTATTTGTCTTCTTCCTCCTCGAGCCATGTCTTGCAAGACCAAATGAGGCCAGGTCGCTGGAAGTCGTCTATAAGTTCAAACGAACAGATATACACATAGGTATGAACAACTGTAGGTCTAGATAAACAAAGAAATAATAAAATGGTAAAACGATGACGCGAGTAACTTTAAAGCAGACAATTTGTCACTAAAAAAAGACCACCATGTATCAAGTTATGCCCAGTAAAGAGAGTCCACAAATCCCCCTAATAAGCATAAAACTACCCAAATTTAACCAATGGCTCTGTCACTGGCACACAAATTTATTGTGCCTACAATCCTGTACATTCGATGCCAGTCCATCTCCTCCATTCAGATCTGGTGGGCTAAGATCATCCTTAAAATGACGCTTTGGATATCTGAGCTCACGAAAAAGTGTTGAAAGGGTTGTAAATAATCGATGTTCACTCACTCTCAGCCTACAGAGATCTTACTCCATTCATAATGTCTTTTTAATGTGTATATATAAATAAATATGTATTTAATAAATAATTTTTAATGAATGCATACTTTTAATTGTCAACTTCTATGTTTCTAATATTTATTTTCTGAAATAATTTTTTCTTGGGATTTTTCTTCGATTCATTTTCGAATGTTGTGTTCACGCATTTGCACCCATTTGGGAATTAGAACGGATAGAAGGCTGAAAAGCAGTTGTTTCATGTATCCTTGATTATTTGGGTCTTTTGGTCAGATAGATCATGCATTTGATATATTTTATATTTGAAACTGCTTCATATCTGTTAAAATTATAGGTTTTGAAATATTTATGATTTAATAGTAAGGAACAAGAGCATGGAAGCTTATCATAGGCAGTGGTTTTCTCATAGAAAAAATTAAATACATGAAACCACATACTGTATAATATATTTTAGTTTTGCTTATTTGTCTCTTCTGTCAATTTATAACTTAAGCTATTAGACGTTTTCCCGCTCAACTGTGCAATTTCAGTTTTCTTGGGGGTTGGGGAGGGGGTTCAAGAGCTCAGGGAATTTACCAATAAGTTGGAATAAATATAGTACACTAGCCATTTTAAGACACAATGACATTTTTACAGATGTGTGATGAGCAGGGTTGCCACCCGTCGAGGAAAACAATGACTAGATTTTATCGATTTGTTGGTGAAATTAGTTATTTTCTTCAATAATCTAGTGATTTATGTACTGATTTAGTGATTTTTTGTTTGGGCAATATAAAAAAATTCCTACAAATAGTGATAAATTCCTAGGGGTAGCAACCCAGGTGACGAGGCCTAAATACTATGATATATTTGGAAAAAACTCTCCTTCTACATATCTCATCAGTTTTGAACCTTGAGGGACAAGCGCTTCCTAACCCCTCGCTAAATAGGGTTAATGGTTCTAGCTTCTTAGTTCAATTTTGTGCAGTGCTTTGTTCCTATCATCTTTTCTATTACTTGGCTCAATATAGCTGTGGTATAGTTGAGGGAGGGTTTGAGGATCCAGGTCTCTCATCCCTATTACATGTGAAATGGGGTGACCCCCTCCGAATGAATTGTACCTCTCCCGAAAGTAATTGTAAAGCTTTTAAAGCAGTATCTAACTGATAATAGTTAGTATTTGCTATTGTTTAATATTTAAATCTTTATATGGATTTACTTCTATATTATAGGGGTATTAACAGAAGGGACGGTATGTTAAATTCATTGATATTAAATGATGGATTCGAGGTGGAAACTGGGAAACAGGGGGTGCCATGATGTATTTAGAATAAGCTATGACTATAGGCCAAATCAGGAGCCAAAGAAGGCCAAAGGCAAAATAGGCCAAAGAAGTCCTATAAATTATGGTAAGGATTTTTCTTCTTCTTCTATTAAGCTTTTATTGAACCTAGAATGAACTCCTTACTGCCCGCCCAATCGAGAGGGAAATAATATATTTTTTTTTTACAGTTAGCAGTTTATGAGATGTTGCGTATTTGACGGTGTGAATTCTTGTGGAGAAGCTCGTCATTAAAATCTGTTCTGACATTTTTGCTGGCCAGGGATAAAAAGTGATCAATCAGAAATTAGAGAATGCAAAAAAAAAATCAAAAAAATCAGGGAAACATTTTGGATAACTTGGCCATAGAACCAATAACCCAGCGAATAAGCAGACTAATAGTAATGCATTATTTATTTCATGTTCCACATTTCAATTAACTATATTCCTGTTCGGTAATAACATTTGGTTTAATCCCTATGTGCTTCGCCTTTTTCTCGTCAACATCTCTGGCTACACAATTTTCAGTCTTAAGCGTATTGCACACTATGGTTCGTAATGAAATATAAATCATTAGTGCATGAGATACGCTTTATAATTTAAAAGTGACCTTTCTTTAATGAGATGTAAATTTTCTTGTGATTATTTGTCACAACATGTAGAAGTTTCATTGAAAATTTTTTGCAAGTATGAATGACGCTGGGGAAGTAAAGGAGGCCCTAGACGGACAATCATTTTGATCAAAAGTTTCCGTCAATCCATTGACGTATGCTTCAATCGTGCCTTCAATCAGCCCTTCAATCTCGACCAAAGCTAATCGAACACACTGCTTTTGATTAATATGATTGAGTCATTCAAACTCTATCAATCACCGTCAACGCTTGACTCAAGCGTCAAACAGGTTTCTAGACGGTTAATAATGCTTGGGTCAATCGATTGACGAAAACTTCTGATCAAGATGATTGACCGTCTAGGGCCTGCTTAAGAAGTTGAAAATTTCGGAGACCTTTTTGTTGGGTGGGAGGGGAGGGGGAATTTCAATTTTCTTATGTTTATTTATGCTTGCTAGCGGATACCCATGGGAGGCCATAAATGTTAAGATTTTGGCTCAAGTGGCACCATGGAACCTGGATAATTATTACCTGAATGATCATAGCGGACAATATGGGATAGACATAGCAATACAAGAGTAGATAAAGAACCACCAAAGTTATAACAAGAATACTACTACTGTTAACAACTTATTCAGCCTATTGTTGCATAAGTTCTTAATATTCAAGGAATATTTTGGCGGATTTTAAACTAAATAAAAAAAAAACTATGAGCATGTTGATTTCAAAAAGATGACAAAGCAATATCTCAAGAACGGCTTACATTATTAAGTTGGACCTATAAGGGTAAGTTGTGACCGATTTTAAACTAGCCAGAAAGTTCTATGTGTATACTGTTAAATAAGAATTTATTCAACAAAACAGCTTTTCTTCGGAAATATTGACTAAATAATCAAATCTTGTCCAAAATTTCACTTACAATCCTATATTTGAATTCTCAAGCAGAAAAGTGGAAAAGTGGGAAGCTACCAACCAATTTACGATACTGGTACTCACACTTTAGCAGCAATAAATGACTTTCAATTTCTCTTCTAATGAATATCTAGATTTATCCAGGAGGAATATGGATGTAAATTATCCGGGGGAAATTTTTTGCGGGGGTATTTTCAGGGGGGCAATACGCACGGGGGAACACACCGGCTCTTCCAAGGGACATAGCCCTAAGTCTTCCAAGTGACCTCTTGAGTCCCATATGAAGCTTCTGATGATGGTGAGAAAACGAGAGGATTAAACGAATATAATCATCAAGCTGTGCAGATATCGTATTTGGGCTATACGACATGGGCTATATATATTCACATTAGGGATGGGGATAAAGTATAGCGGGTCTGCATACAAAATGTGTTCAATTACAATTATTCTTCATACTATGAAGTAAGAATTGTTTTCAACTTCACGCTGTCCAAATACTCTACACTCCCCCCCCTTTATGTGCAAATCTATAGCCCAAATTATATAAGTCCAATGTATTCTGTCACCCCCCCTTCCACTTGTTTTCCACTGAACGTAAGCTAATTGTCTCTTAATACAGACAGATGAAACTGGTTTGTTCTCGAGTTTTACACAGCTTAATTCTTGAGTGTGGTGGGTAGCCAGAATCATGCGATGACTTAAGGCCTATCTCGCTGACTCCCTGCATGGCCAAGGTAACAGAGACCTTCGTTCCAAGACTGCTGATGAGTGATATAGAATCAAATATAGACCCTTTCCAGTACGGGTGCATCAGTGGCTCCAACACGTCAGTGTACTTAGTGCGTCTGTACGACGACAATCTATCGTGGCTCGAGAAAGGGAAAAGCTTCGTAGACTTGGCCCTCGCTGATTAGAGAAAAGCCTTCGATCTCATCAAACACCTTATCGCTCTCAATAACCTAAGTGAAATGGGCGCCAAAAGTGACTTGCTGCGTCTAGTCGCTGATTTTCCTTCCCAGCGGGAGCAGTGCGTTTTCGCTCTTAGCGAAGACGATTCATTTTCTGCTTGTCTCCCAATCACTTGCGGTGCCCCTCAAGGCACTAAACTAGCCGGAATTATTTTTCTCGCTAAGATTAACTTCATCCTTCGTACTTTCAAGGACAGATATAAATTCGTTGATGATCTGTCATTCTTACTCAAATACCTACTAGAAGGCCAATCAGCGACCCCCCTTTTTGATCCTAGTCTACCCACGGTTTTTCAGAATGAATGTGAGCGAGCTAGCCTTACCCTCAATAAAAAGAAGTGCAAGGTGTTGCGTCTAAACCCTGTTAAATAGGACTTTTAGGAGCCCCCTAACTTGTTTAAAACAGTTGGCAGTGAGAAAATTCTGGGGTTTATTTTCTCCGTTGACTGCAAGTTCAACAACCACGTAAGTGACCTTGTGCGAAAAGGGTATGCAGCGCTGCAGTCACTGATTACCATGAAGTGGTTCGTGTTCAGTGTGATTTCCATGAAACTTGCCTTCAAGACTTATACCCTACCCATCATTGAATATGTGTGCCCTGTGTGGGGCCCTAGTGTACAGTTGAGTGCTGGGATGTGTCAAGATATCGAAGCCAGCCAAATTCGGGCTTGTAAGATTATGCTGGATCAGGCCTTCACTAATTATGACAATGCGCTTAAGGTTCTTGGCTTCAAGTCGCTTTTTAACCGCCGTCAGAGACTTATTTGCCAGTTCGGCCATCCTGCTCCGTAGCAGCAAACACAGGATTCTGCCTCTACTAGCCACCATTACATCCTGTACCTGGACATAATACAAGCTCAACCCAGTGACATGCCGTACGACTCGCTACCAGCATTCCTTTGTCCCCTTTTTTTACAGACATGGTCAACAAATCTTAAGAAGAGTAATGTCGTTTTATTCATTTTTCATTGTCGTATTTGTTATTTAACTTTGTCGTATTTGTAAAAACCCTCGGTATTAGTGCTTTTAGCGCTAAAAAGAGTAAGTTTAATAAAATATGTCTATATCTATGTCTATGTACCAGTTTTTTTGTTACTTATTTGGTATGATAACCAGTAATTTAATATTATTTTTGTTATATTTCAGCTGTTAATTCTGAAACTCAAGCTGGAAAAGTTCTGCTGCCTGTATCTAATTATTATCTTCGAGTTAACAAAACGACGCAGACCCAAGAAAAGTTTCCTGGGGTCTTTTTCATCCGCTCTTCTGATCGTTATATGAACAGGTCTGAAATTTCATCTGGATCTGTTGTCCCTTCGCCATTTAATTTGACATCAGAGGGCTTACTCCTGACTGCAGGTTTGATGGCTGAGTACAACCATGATAAATTTGAGCTGGTGGTTGTTGGACTGCCTGGCAGCGGCTCCACAGATGAAGCCATTATTAAAATAACTGTAAGTATTTTTTAAAGCTTCGGATAAAGAAAATAACGGGGATAAGAGTAAAAAAAACAAAAAAAAAACAACGCTATCTGTCGTTACTCAGTAAAATCATATAGCTAAATACAAAACCCGAATAAACATATTAATTTTATTTAAATCACATTAAACTAAGATAAAAGGATTACTTTTGGCAAAGGGCACACAAGAATGTCGGTGATTTTTTTTTTAACCAGCCTGCAGTTTGCATAGTACCCTAAATCTACAAATTTTATAGTCAATAAATTAAACAAAATATGACATGTGCAATTAGGAAGTTCTGGGTTAAATCCAAATAATCTTACGCTTTAATTGAAACAAAGCTTTTAAAATTCCAAGTAAATTTTTTTATGAGTTAATATATTTCTAGTTTGATAAAAACATGTTAAAGAAAAGCTATTAAACCAAAGAGCATTAAACCAATATACTTGATTAAACTCATGTTGCAGTGATAAAGTTTCCTCATTGAGTTTCCCTTTATGGGATTTCTTTTGGGTCAAAATTGGACAAAAGGGAGCCAAGGCTGCATAAAGTGTTACCGAGATTCCTTCTGCGATCACTCATATTTTTTTGGATTTTGAATTCTAGGTATATAAATTCGGGAATGACAGCTTTAAAGTTTTCATAGAAAATGGGTCATACCGAAATGTCACCAAGGCCGGAAAATTTTGTACCTGAAATTGCGTAAATTTGACCTGATATTCATGCTGCCAAGTGTGATAGGGTGGATGGGATGGTGTTCCCCCCACTAGAATTGTTTTTGTCTTCTCCTTATATTTCGGAAAATACCTGTTTTTGGTATTTTCATTGGAAAAACCCTTATTTTGATATTTCGTTGAAAAACATCGAAAAAACATTGGCCAGGAGTTGTCTCCTGGCCAATTTTTGGCAAATTTGAGAACATAACGTATTTTTGGCAAATTTGTCTCCTGGCAAATTTGATAAACATAACCGAGAATGCACAAAATGGAGGTAAGGTTGCTAAAAAAAAAGTAGTCAAGAACTCCAGCAAAAAAAAGAATCCAAAAAATTGTGCTTAGGATTACGAATATAGATTAGAGAAAACTGCTGGGTCATCTACATAGAGGGAGGAAAACAGGGAATTTCATGTTAAAACACGCTAAAATGCATGAGGATACAAACACTTGGGTCCAAGCAAGGGCGGATTCAGGATTTTTTTTTTTTGGGGGGGGGGGCAAAATAGGTTGACCCAATAAACTTGCGTTAGGAGCAAGTTTAATTAACGCAAAACTTGGGTTTGTTAAGTAAATTACACTACTTTAGACTACGTTAGAGGGGCGCGCGCGCCCCCTCGCCTCCCCTGGATCCGCCACTGGGTCCAAGGGCATAGATTTTTACCAATTTTCGAAGGGGGAGGGCGAGGGTTGAGACACGGGACTCCTCCCTCCCCTTCTGGATACGGACTTGCTTAGATCTAAAAATACACTTCTTATTTTAATTTAAGTGTTGTTAGACCTAATTTTGGCTATAAATCAGTTCCTGTAAAAACATTCGTTGAGCTAAACAATTTCCAAGATTTGGTCTACTATTGCACAGGGTCGTCAATGAAGGTGGGGTTTCCCATCTAGATCCCCCCTTAGATTTTTGAAAAATATCCGGGGGTTATTTCAATTTAAACTTTGAAATACCCCCCTTTTATTTTTGAAACATATCCGGGGGTATTTAAATTTAAAAATTGAAATACCCCCTCCCCCCCCCATTGTATATTGAAATACACCTGACCTTTACCTTTTGTTTTTATTGAAGAATCGAAAAACACATTTTCCCCACTACATTCTTAGAAATAAATTTTTCCCTCCCCCTACATTTTCGCGAATCGAAGGGGGCTAGTGCGTAACTTTTTGCTATTGTTTTTTTTTTCCATTGGCTTCTAAACTAGCAATATTATAAGCAAAGTAACTGATGCGAACTGATCTTCCCAGAAATTTCGGCGACATTTTAATATTGTCAATATTATTGTAAAATATTATAGTGTCTAATCGTTGCAACAGGCTACAGCCATATATTGTCAATGTTTTAATCTATATTTGTCTTTGTGGGCCAATATCTAAAACCCACTTTTGGGATGACATTGACAAGTATGGAAGTCATCCAATCTATCTGAAAGGCCCGACCAGTATAGGTGCCCTTGAGGCGCCTATACTGGTCCCATTGCACAAGACTGGCATCTACTGCATTTAAAAAGAAATTATTTAGATTTTACAATAAATTAGTAATTGCTTACATTTGAAGTTCAAACTGTAACTGTTACTTGCAGGACCGAATTCAAATCTTTGGTGCCCCTAGGCTCAAGTAATTTTTTTTTCTTGAAGACATAGAGATTTACAGGGAAATATCCCAAAATTCGGGGATAGTGGAAGCCCTGAACAGAAGGCAACTGATGAGTAATGAGCCAAAAGTAATGCAAGAGAGAGGTGATACCGAGCTCTCAGCTGCTATTCTTGTGAGATATCTGACAGTTTATAAGTGGTTACGGAATTCATGTGTTGTTCTAAAATCACTTTTCCCTGAATAGGCAGCGCAGCAGCAAAGTGCACCTGGCACTTTGACAAATCTCATCAGTCCAATTTTTTTTAAGAAAAAAAATTGCTCAGTGTTTTTTTTTTGCACCCCTCGGCATTGTGTGCTCTGTGTGCACACACATAATATATGTATATAAATATATATAATATATATATATATATATATATATATATATATATATATATATATATATATATATATATATATATATATATATATATATATATATATATATATATATATATATATATATATATATATATATATATATATATATATATATATATATATATATATATATATATATATATATATATATATATATATAACCTTATAAAAGTACTATTTGATAATTTGCGAAAGTATTAAACAAAAGAATGTAAAATT
The DNA here is from genome assembly GCF_049724085.1 of Artemia sp. Qi Xiang Cuo. Taxonomy (NCBI): domain Eukaryota; kingdom Metazoa; phylum Arthropoda; class Branchiopoda; order Anostraca; family Artemiidae; genus Artemia; species Artemia sp. Qi Xiang Cuo. The sequence continues at coordinate 42,439,577 of NC_142812.1, forward strand.
TTCTTACAGCATGACTAAGAATATTGCTTATCATTCACAGACACAGTTTATATAATTATCCAGTAAGTTTACCGCAAATGATTTCTGGCTCTTCATTCTCGGTGCGAACAAAAAGCTCCTCCCATTTATTTCTGCACTTATTGTCCACTTATTGGTTGAGCCGGCCAAGTGGTTTTGTCAGTACTTGTTCCGTAGGTGATTATTCTTTGTCTACCCGTGAAAAGATCTAATGCCGCTTATGTTTATATCTGCAAAAACGTTCTCTGGAGTACTCGCACCTAGGTCAGGGTTTTTATAATGGGTGAGATAGGGGAAGATCATACTGGATAATTATATAAACTGTGTTCACAGATGTTCGTTTAAAAATCTATTCTCTCAAATTGAGTTCTTGAGTGATTAATTGATTTTACAGGTATTTTTACACTGAATGTATAATTTATGGGATTTAATTGAAAGTAACCTGTTTTAAATGAAAGCTGGATTTGATTTATTACCTCATAAAGGTATTATTTGATAATTGCCAAATGATTAAAATAAGTTCTTTTTCGTGTGTGTGCAATGCAGATTCATAAGATAATTTTTAAGAGATTCATGAAAGAGTCAAGATTCACAAAATTCCTGCATATCTTAGGCAGCACAATATCGCTGCCTAAGTAAAAAAACGATGTTGACACAAAGTATTATTTATTATTATTATTTTTTTTTTTTGGCTGGTCTTAGACCAGGGCACTTCCTTCGTATCAAAGGAGTTGCCATAGAAACTTGGAAAAAACTCATTCGATTGGAAATTGGAAGGGTTTGTGCATTTTTGAATAGTCAAAAGTGATTGAAAGGCAATTAACACCCCTTCCACGCCCACCATTTCACCAAACACAACACATCCAATAAAATTTTCAGATAGCCATTTTGTTCAACGTTGTTGAAAGATCTGGAAAATAAGTCTTTGAGAAGGACACTCCCCCCACAGTTCTGAGGGTTAGAGCTGTAATTTATGCCCTGGGGCAAAAAGGTTTTTATAGAAAGTGTTGTTATAGATACTGCATTAAGGGCTAATTTGAATGGAAATTGGAACAGCTAATGTCCTTCATAGCATTTAAAAGGGATTGAAAAGTAACTAGTCCCCCTCCCACGTCCTTCCTCCCATTTGCCTATTAAGTTTAAAAACTACATGTTGGTACAATCTGAAATAGAAATGCGCATAGATAATTCTAAATACCAAAGAGGCATCTAATCAATATCCCAAGCAAAATTTTGAGATAGCCATTTTGTTCAACGTAGTTCAAAGGTCCAGAAAATATGTCTTTGAGGATGACAAACCCCCCACAGCCTCCAGGGCAAAGGTTGTAAGTTATGCCCTGGGCGCATATACGGTTTTTATAGAAAGTGTTGTCGTAGAAATTGAGAGGGCTAGTGCCCTTATGAATAGTCAAAAGCGATTGTAGGGCAAATGCCCCCCCCTCCCCACGCCCTTAATTTCCCCGAACACTTTTGATCAACATTTTTATATAGCCATTTTTTAACGTAGTTCAAGGGTCCGGAAATTATGTTTTTTATTATGAAAATCCCCCCCCTACAGCCCTCAGGGCTAAGGTTGCAAGTTATGCCTTGGGGGCATATAAGGTTTTAATAGAATGTGTTGTGATAGAAACTTCAATAAGAGATCATTCGATTGGGAATAGATATGGGTAGTGGCCTTATTATCAGTCAAAAGCACCTTGAGGATGAATGCCCCCCCACGCCCATCATTTCCCTAAACCCTGCCGGTCAATGTCTTGATATAGTCATTTTTTTAACGTAGTTGAAGGTCCCATAAAGTAGGCCTTTGATTATGATAACCCCTTCCCTCCCCCACAGCCCTCAGAGCTGAGAGTGTAAACTTTATCCGAGGGGCATATCCTATTTAAATAGAATGCGTTATCACAAAACCCTCTAAAAGGGGTCATTGGATTGGAAATTGAGAGGGCTTTTGTCCTTTTTAATAGTCGAAAGTAATCGGGGGGAGAATCACCCCCGCCCCGTGCCCATCTTTTCCCCGAACATTTCCGATCAACTTTTTGATATGGCCATTTTGTTCAACGTAGTTGAAAGGTCTGGAAATTATGTCTTTGAGGATGACAGCCCTCCCCCCATAAGCCTCAGGACAAGGGTCCTGAATTATGCCCTTGGGGCGTATAAGGTTTTTATAGAAAGTTGTGTTGTAGAAGCTTCAAAAAGGGCTCATTCGATTGGAAATTGAGAGGACTAGCGGCTTTTTTATTAGTCGAAAGTGATCAGAGGGCAAATGTCCCAATGCCCATCATTTCCCAAAACACTTGCAATCAAAAAAACACTTTTTAAATGTTTTCCCTTTTGTAACTTTAAGAAATCAAAAATTACTTTGGATTTTAATTAATAAATATCAGCATATTCATATTAAACTGACAATGCACATTTTTTTCAGTAAATTCATTTGCATTTTTTTAGTAAAGTACAAATTACATTCTGAGGTTTAGAAAGCATAGGGTTTAAAACCATACTCAAATTAATTACTGCTCGTTTGAGTTTGATTCTGTTATTTATTTTAATTTCTGTTTGTTTTGGGTTTTATTTATTTATTGATACTGATTTGTTGTAGTTGTATGCTTGGTAGCTTATTTGATTCTATTTTTGTTCATTTTTGGTTTAATGGAGTTCTTTACTTTTATTTTGAAAAACTTATTTTGTGGAAAAATTGTTTTGAATTAATTCAGGAAAAAGTCAAAACTCTTAGGATGTTTAACAAAGGATTTTTTTCGGAAAATAGGGTGGCCTGATTCTTAGCTGGTCCTAAGCCTTAGTTATTAAAGAATTTTTATAAGGCACCGCTATATATATATATTTTATAAGCCAACACTGCTAAGAAGAGGGGTAGGAGGAGCTGGTCTTGGATAAAAAAAAAACCTTTTTGAATGTTTAACCTACCCTCCTCCATTTTAAAAAAGACTAGAGGATTGTCGTAAGTTGGAAAATTCTAAGTTGCGATATGTTGAGTTGAGATGCGCAGTACCGGTTTTGCTTAATTTGTTAACGTTGAGGAGCAACATTAAACTTAAAATGGACAGAGACTATTACGTATATGAGGGGGGTTGTCCCCTACTCAACCGTGGATCTAGAGCAAAGTCTTGGGGAAGGCCCTATGTGACAAGGGCGCCAGTGAGCAAAATCTTGGGGGGGGGCCAATGTGACAAAGGTGCCAATAATTGACCAAATTGACAAATTTATTCTAAAAAAGAGTAAAAAAACGAAAAAACAGGGAATGAGGACATTAGAAAAAGTCTTGGGGGTCTGCCCCCCCTACAGTACTAATTTTTTTTATTTCAACTATGGTTTTTCGGAGCAGTATTAACAATATAAGGGCGTAGAGAGGAAAATTTAGACGACCAGACTTTTTCATTTCTTCCAATTTCCAAATTACTTGCTAAAAATAGATTTTCCTGCCCAAATGACGTTCAGTAGAGCGTAAATTGGCGCTTGTTCAATAAACGCTTGAGTACAATAAGCTATATTGGACGTGGGGTAAATTTTGACTACTGTGCATGTTTAAGCTCAAATTTTTTTAAACTGAAAGTAACGGCTAATTTAATATTATTTGTTCTATTCAAAAGAAGAATATGGCACTGTTGATTATGAGGCGTTTTCTAGTAATGGAAATACACTAACATAACTGAGCCAGATCTCAACGTGTAAGGGGGTGGGCTACCTAAAAGAATCACTGTATCTCGTCCATTATAAACTTTTTTTTCTGTCATGTCATGAGCACCCACAGGAGGGGTGGATCATGCTCCCCTGAAAGTTGGGAACTATAAATTAATTATGAGGAAACCAAAGAAGAGAGAGCAGAGCAGGGATAAACCATGGAAAAAAATTGTGTTCGCCCATGGTTGGCTGCCTGCCAGTAGGTTTTGACCCTTAATAGGGGCAATATGAATTTTAACTTGTGACTAAATGGCCCCTTTCCATTTTTCCATAAACTTTGTTTATGGAAAATTTTTTTGTTCTATTCAAGAACAAAGTATCTTTGTTCTCTAGATTTTGAAAAGTACCTTTTTTGGTATATTCATTGAAAAATACCTTTTCTTTGTATTTTTCATTTAAAATATTGATGAGACAATAAAATTGCCTCCACCTCTTGATTTTGAAAAAAAATACACTTTGTCCCCTTCCCCCCTAGCTTTTTTGAATAGACGCCACTGCCTTTCACATGTACATTGATTCACTCAGTACCTAGACATTGAGTTTCAGCCCTTCATTGTTAGAACAGTAACTGGCAAAGTGGCTTCCTCACCAGTGTGCCACAAGCCCTACTGAAATCCCCCCATAAATTTTTAATAAGGTTACAAAGTTTGTTCTTTAGAAATCAGCTTAGTTAGAATTATGAAAAGACTCCATGCAGGTATACACATAGGATTTTATTATGCAGGGGAGGGCAACATTTTGGCAAGGACACAACTTATGAAAAAACACAAAAGACAAGTTATTTATAAGGGAATTTTCTCTTGTATTATTGAAGAAATCATGAAAATATCAAGACTTCAGGAGAGGGAAAGTCCTCTCTGTCCTTCTGTATGCACTGCTTTCATGAATCAAAGTTTGGAAGTCACCATTAAACAAACTGCTGTTTAATTTTCAGCTACTGAACATAATTTATTATGTTCAGTAGCTTATTATTATAAGCTACGTGATATTATTTTGACACAAATTTAACTTTATTGACAATAAAAATATAGACATTGAAGAGATAACATCCGAGAGAAAGATAACTTCTACTTTTTCTCTTTTTGTTCGAGAAAAGAGAGAAAGAGAGAAATAAAATTTACTAAAATTGAAGAGCAATAAAATCGCACACCCGTTTCTTTCGTAAGATATTCAATTAATCTAAAAAGCGTTTTCCACAAAACAAATTTTTCACAGAAAAGGAAAGAGCTCAATTAAGCCGAAATGGGCAGAAATGAACTCAAGTAATCATCCAAGCGTGAAACTACCACAAATCACAATTAGTAAATAAATGAAACTCAAAATGGACAGAAATTAGAGTAAATAGCCAAGTCAAACTCGAAACAAATAAAATTAGCATTAGTAGAGCTGATAACCCCCATGCCTTCTCAAGACCAGAAAATAATTTGTGCTCTACTGAAAACAAAATATGTTTAAATGTTTTCGCTTTTTTTACATATATAAGTAAAAAAAAATTTTTTACTCACTCTTTTTACCCTTTTTTTCATTTTAAGGAATAAATAGCAGTATAGGTAGATTAAACTGACAATCCACGGTCATTTGTTTTTTTTTTTTCAGCAAAGCCTAAGTTATATTCTGATCTGATATTCTGAGCAAGCAAGTAGAAAGGACAGAAAAGGAAGAAAAGGCATAATGCAACTCACCAAGTAGTATTGCATATTTGGATATGTAACCTTGGAATTTTTAATTCTTTGATTATTTTAAATGCTCATTTTAGGTTCAATATTAGTCTACAAACGCTCATTCATACTAGTCCTCATCTGATTTAGTAAAATGATTGACCGACGGATTATTGATTAAATAAGCAATAAAATACTTGAGTATTGAATCAATTATTCATTGATTAAGTACTTAATACACCATTCCAAATTCTAAAGTAGCAATACTCCTCAATTTAATGCTTCGAGAAAACTATATTTAGAACAAACAATAGTTTATATGGTATTAATAGTCTAACAAATAATACAAGTAGTTAAAAATTAATCATGTTTCACTTAGTAGTCTAAGACACCGTCATTTGGGATTATCTTCGAATTTCAAGAAAATCATCAGTTTGCATTTAATATTTTACTAAAACACCAAAAATTAAGTTTTTTTTTAGAATCATATCCCTTACATAATTGGTGGTTCTAGACACTCACCATCAATAATCGATTGACGAAGTAAAATTCTTGAATAACCAATTGACCATTGGTTAAATAATCACTACTCGGCTATAATATATAATGACATGTGCAATTAGGAAGTTCTGGGTTAAATCCAAATAATCTTACGCTTTAATTGAAACAAAGCTTTTAAAATTCAAAGTAAATTTTTTTATGAGTTAATAGTAGAGTTGCTCGTCTGGATTTGCTGGGGCCCCCGTACCAAACAGGTTGTGTGTGTACTTTCAAGTAATTGGGTTACCAGGCTCATTTAATACCGGTCCTATTAAGGACAAGTTTTTCTGATGTATATTTCTATTTAATTATAAACTGTTTTCTTTTTTCTTTTAAACCCGTTGACATTAATCTGTAAGTTGATTAGTAGGTTTTTTTTTTAAAAACTTGTATATTAGTTTAATTTGTTTCATTATTAGAAAGAGTCATGCATTTGAACAGGGTAATTAATTCTTTAGTTTACGAGATTTGCGAATTTTTTTTTGCGAAAAGATATTTGAGAAAAGATATTTGCGTAGACGCTTACAAGGGACATTGCTAGAAAGTATTCAATAGCTTAATTGAAAAGTAACGATAGAATGACATTGTGACTTGACCTAGCTTTACCTCGCCGATGTGGTCTGTATAATACGTAAGTAACGTTTGAAAAATATTGTCAATTTAAAAAGAAAGGTCGTACAAGGTGGCGGCGGGGGGTGGGGTGAAGTTCGGGGTTAGTTGCCCTCGGGGACATTGAACGCGTATCCCGGGGCCCTGAGGGAGTTATGGTATCCCCGGGTTCCCTTCCCAGGAGGGTTCCCGTGCCATGTGGGTCCCAATTTTTTATGGTATGTCATCGGTATAAATGGTTTAAATTTAAAAATTAAAGCTTTGGAGGTTAGCCTGTGTTTTATCTAAATAAATAGTAATTACATAAATAAAGGAGGGTAATTTTAAAAGGGGTGTAATTTATAAAGGGATTCAGTTACATGGGGTTTCTGTGTGTTAAATAAGTAGTTTTTGTATCTTTTAAAATAACTTTACGGGGATTTAGAGACTCATTTGACTAATTAAGTGAGATTTTTCTATAATTTTTGGTAATAATAATATAACTTTGAGTTTTATATTGTTGGTTTTTTTTTATTTTAAAATATCTTTAGGGGGATTGAGAGACTCAGTTGCATAAGTCCGTGTGATTTTTATTTACTTGATGGTCATTAAAATCTAAATTTTTCTGTTAAATAAGTATTTTTTGTTTCTTTTATAAGATCTTTACTTGGATTGAGAGACTCAGTTGCCTAATTCCATGTGATTTTTATTTAATTTTAGGTCATTAAAAACGAAATTTTAGTGTTAAATAAGTAGTATTTGTATCTTTTAACATAGCTTTACTGGGATTGAGAGACTCAGTTGCCTAATTCCGTGTGATTTTTATTTACTTGATGTTCATTAAAATAGAAATTTTTATGTTAAATAAGTAGTTTTTGTATCTTTTAAAAGAGCTTTACGGGGATTTAGAGACTAAATATGTATGTTATTAAAAATGAAAGAAACAAATAGAATACTCGATTCACATGGAACTCGATTGGTTTAGAAAAAGCAGGGAGGGCTGATACTAGTGAATTAATAGATTTAAGAAAAGAATAGTTTGGGGTTGAGGTTTGGGAGAGAGATGAGATAATAAATTTATTAGCAAGGAAAGATATGGGAGGCATAGAGATTCGGAAGGTTCCTGACGATGGGCGTAGAACATAGAGAAAGGTATTTTGAAGATTAGGTATGAGGGTGAGAGTTCATTAGCCCTGATAAAACTTTTGTGCCAAGTTATGTCTGTATGAAAGTGTCTTTGTTTTAGTGACCACGGCCCTTTGGGCTTTTGTGTCAATAAATTATATTCTGTTCTATTCATTTATTTGGATTATTTTACTTTATATTAACTTGATTCAGCGTAAACATTAACCATAAACAGTTTAATGCTATTCACTGAATCCAAATTCAATAGTTAAGTCAAATAAATAATTAAGCTTTCCAAGAAACTAACATAAGTAGCAGATCAATCATCGTGAACAAACAATACATAGATGCATTCCTAGAACTAGTCTAAAGGACCAGACAGACTTAGCGTTTTAAGAGCGTTCACCTGCAAAATAATTGGCCTTCGAATAAATGACAGCGGTTTTTAGGCTAAAATTGGAAGTACGTAAAATCTGGTTAGCCAAATAAAAAATTGTTAGATTTGTTATAAATCATATCAGTAAATGCAGTTAGATATACTTAAACAATAGCAAGTATTTGCAGAAACCCAGTATTGAAAACAATTCAGCTCTATTCAGTCCAATCTCTCAAACTTAAATAATACCCGAAAAACATTTCAGTCACACTTGTGGATGAATTAAAATTACACGGCAACGGAGCCAATAGTATGTCATGTATCTAGTGATTGATTTCTTGAGTTGAACTATGTCAAGCATAATCTTTATGATTGACCAATTAGATGAAGATTAAGTTTACCATTTTTAGACATTAGAAAAGAAGGCAAACAACAATTTTTCTATCTATATGATGAATATGGCTAAAGATATAAAGGAATGATAAAAGTAGACAATATTTGGGAACAGTGTTTAGCAACATAAAGGACTGTTAAACCAAGTTCTTACAATTTCAATATTCCACTTCTGCAGTATAATTGTGACAATAACGATTCACAAACTTTGTCTAGTATATTAAGAGGCAAGGCCGCATCCAAAATTTTTATTCGGAAGGGGGGGGGGGGTAAAAAAACTTAACGAAACAAACCAACAATCGGTTCAGATGTAGGTCTGTTTACGAGTCACACAACACGGCCGATGGGGGGACCCTCCTAGACATGGCCTCGTTAAGAGGTATGACTATGGTGCGGCTTGGGCACAATGAGCGGAAAAGCACTCAAAACGAGTTAATTTAGAAACAATTCCTAATTTAAAAAAAAGTTGGCGGAAAACAGGCACGCATTATATAAAAAAGGTCATCTTTTAGCTTAAAAGAAAAACGCTACATCTGTCCAGTCCTTTAGAGTAAAGCAAGTAATTAAGTAAGAGTAATATAGATAGATAGAATATATAGTAAGAGTAAAGTAAGTAATAAAGCAAGTAATTTTCCTCCTCCATTCTCAAGATATTTCAACATTCTTTGTAAATTCTTATCTTATTATTTTCCTGGATGCCATGTATTTTTGGCACTTTGTCAAATTTGAACCCCCGCCCCCCTCCTAGTAGTTTTGATTCATGAAAATCTTATGTTTCTATCTGAGAACAAAATCGTTTGTTTGTATCTGATATACTTCTTGCGGAGAAACCAGTCTACCCTTCATGAATATACCTGGGCCCTCTGTGGCTTAAGGCTGTTTATTTAGGCAGTGCAATTGCGCCACCTCTGTTTGAGAACAAGTTGTCTTCTGAGAGTTTAATAGGATATGGCGGCAATTGAGAACAGCTATTGAAATCATATAAGTTTTCCGCTCGAGAAGAACCGTGAGGAATGATCCAGGTAGGCATTCTAAAGGGATCAGAAAGGAACCCTCTTACACAAATTTGTCTAAACTGTCTCATATGCATTTTTTGTTGACATTCTAGTGGTCGACCCATCATGTCGAGAAACTTCATCTCAAGGGGGCTTTGATTTTACAGGTGAAAATAAAACCTTCTTGGTAAGACGCTACTATCGTTAAGAATACTTGAAGGATTAACAATTATCTTAATTTAAAACAATTGTTAAAAGAAAATCCAAAACGCTTCAAAGGGGTTATAAAAGCTCATTCCTAATTCATTGGTTCTTTATGATCGAAGACCCATTTTCATGTTATTCAAAATGAATGGCAGACTGGAGGGGAAACTTCATTACTAAAATAAATTAAAATACATCATTTCTAGAAATGGCTTATACTGAACCTGTAAAACTGAACGTGTAAACAAGTCAAATCTTTTTTTTTCATCTAACAAGCAGAACTTTTATAAATTATGCACAGAGTTATTTGTAAGAACTGGAAACTTTTCTCGAGTTTCAAGAATGTAGAATAAATGGATCTGTAAGGCTGGAATATATTCTTTAAATCCAGGGAAAGGGATTTGAAGTGCCGTTTCACCCTCCCTCCTTCTTCAGAATGTATACTATACAGGCCCTAATTTTCAAAAAGGGGAGGAAGGCCGGGATTATAAATGAAGATACCAAATAAGTAATTTTCAAAATATTGGCTGGGGCGAGGAGGTAAAAATAATTCTAAAATGGTATTCTTCAAAATCTAGATGGGACAATTTTTACCCTTTCCCAATTAGCACGACTACCGCACTGTCTGAATCAAACCTGAAAATTCTGCTTTGTTCGTGTAGAGCCCCATAGGCACCCTATTAGTATGGGGAGGGGTTTGGCACCCTATTGGGACGGGGAGGGGTGTGTTACCAAATATTTTACCTCCCCTCCTTAGACGACCAAAAATATATAAAAAAAGACAATTTTTATTGTATTCAGAAAATTACACTGCCGTCAAATTACTTTTTCAGGTACTCTTACCTCTTCCCCCGAGCACATTTCTTAAGCTCATACTCCCATGCGATCTTTTGAAAGATTCCGTAGTTTTTAAAAGGGCTCTGATAATTAAAAAAAAGTTTTAAAACAAAAAATCAGGACATTTTTTTTACAATTTATTGTGCTATTTTTTTTTGGGGGGGGGGATTGCAGGATCTAAAATCCTGAACAACATGAACTGTGCTATACTTATCATGGTTGCAGCAGCAGCTGCAACCGAGTAAAGAGCGAACCACTGCCCATAGTAACCAAAAGTTAAAAAACACATTTAGAAAAACTGCCTAGTTAAAAAAACTTCCATCTAACACTTATTCAGGAATGGTAATTATCATTTCGGTTCGTATTAACAATAAAAGTTTATTGGTAAAAGAAATGCATGGTAATTTCGAAAAAAAACTGCAAGCGGAGTTGCATGCCGAGGGTAGCCAATTCTTCTCTTAACAACAATAGAATATTTAAGCCGGCTATCTGTGTTTTCTAGGAATATTATACAGCAATTTGATTCGATTGCTATTTCTGACGTTTTTACTGTCTCACGTGTGTGAGAATGTCAATAGGGTATATTGGCACAACCTTGATTATCATTTTATAGAATGGTTGTAATTTTTTCGTTCTCTAACACTAGTTTAAAAATCGTAAAGTTTGCCCATCTGTTTATTCCATAATTAATTTTAAAAAACAATGCTTTTCCGAGGGAAGTAAAGAGCGCAGTTGAAACTTAAAACGAAAAAAAAAATATTATTTCAAAGCCTATCTAATATATAGCAATAGAACTAGTACAAATAAACCAAATAATTATGTTTCCCTATGCTTTTAGGATTATACAAAACTAGCGCTTTACTGAAAAAAACATAATAATATAGGAAATTCGGTATAGTAAAAGCAAACAAAATTTGGCACAATTTCATTTGTATTAACGAAACTTCACTTATCGCGCACTTACTTGATACTAGACAATAACCCTAAAAACAATAAAAGCTGGCCGCAATTCAACATCTGAAATCTTGAACAATACTTGTTGGATAGCCGATGTGCCTTATTTTCTGAAGAACTACGAAGATCTTCTAATCAAACATATACAAAGACGAATTATCAATTTTACAGAAAAATAATATTGTTTTCTCATTACTGACTCTACATATGGGTCAATTAACCCCACCCCGCCCCCCCCCCCCAAAAAAATAACAACAAAGAAATGTTGAGGTTCAGAAGAATTTAACGGTCTTGCCGGAGTGTCATTTTTTGGGTTAGCCTATTCCCCGTTCTAAATTTGAAACTGCTGTTTTTAAATATTTTTACTGAGAAAAAGAAAAAAAATCTTTACTTGTGTAATATAGCCTCTACCTAATATTCTTTATCAAAGTAGAACCTGTTTGTGACAATTAATCCTAATTAAATACAGGTATTAAAATAATATAACAATATATAAAAATATTTGCCCTAAATTTTGCATATTAGGGGGGTAAATTATATCCGGCCTGCAGGCCTAAGTTTTAAGGTAAAATTATTATGCATATTATTAATTAATAATTTTTTTCTAAATTAACAATTAACAAATAATTTACTCCTTCCCCACCCCTAATGTGCAAATATATAGCCCAAATTATATATTTCTCATCTATTCTATCACTTTTCTTCGTCTTCTCTCAGGCTAAGCTGAAAGAAACTTACAAAAAAACAGTTCTACAATGTGGATGAACAACTTGAGTGGCAGGGACTATATCATGCAAGTACCACAATATTCTCTTAAATCTTGTAAAAAAAAATGTCTGCTTGTATCTTATTTGTTAATTAAACAAGTAGTACTCGCCCGTTTTCAATGTTTTCAAAAATTGGTGCCTCTGCATTTGTGTGCTTGAATTTTTATTTATTTATTTATTCATTTCTGGATTTAAGTTTGATGTGAGTCTGAGTAAAATTTAGAAATAAAGACTTGGAATCCCTGAGGCCTTGATTTGCTCAAGTAAATTTGCTTGATTTTTAGGTGGAATCCCAACATGTGACATGCTTTAGAGGCTACCATTTGAGATGTTCGCGTATTTTAACTAAGGGTGACCAAGATGCATCTTGACAAAGGGTTAGTTATCCCTACGAAACCTAAGGATTCATATAATACTTCTTGGTTTCCATGAGCAAAATACAATATCGACTATAAGCCCCAGTTCCTATCATTTGAACCCAGGGATAATTACAAGACCCAAAAGTCTCATAAGAAAGTTCAGTGCGACTTATTTGGAAACCAAATAAATGAAGTAAAATACAAAGTGTTGGCCAGATATATATTTAGTTGGTAAGCGATTCTAAACCTTTATTACACACAAGATTTTAGCTCTGAAACCCCTTTAAGTACATTGATCTTTTTAACGGATTTTCCCTTTACTAAAATTTTATTCCACTGAACTGTTTGAACATTAGAAAAATAAATAAAAAAACATAAAAAAAGAAACAAAAAATAGGTCTACATGACGAGATTTAATGTCCTTGATAAAAGCCTAGACGAGATTTGATGTCCTTCGTAAAAAGACTGGACGAGATTATATGTCCATGGTAAAGGTCTGGACAAGATTTAATGTCCTTGGCAAAAGTCTGGACGAGATTTAATGTCCTTGGTAAAAGCCTGGACGAGATGGAATGTCCTTTGTAAAAGCCTGGGCGAGATTTAATGACCTTGGTAAAATCTTGGACGAGATTTAATGTCTTTGGTAAAAGTCTGGACGAGATTTATTGTCCTTGGTAAAAGCTCGGACGAGATTTAATTTCCTTGTTAAAAGCCGGGACGCGATTTAATGTCCTTGGTAAAAGCCTGGGCGATATTTAATGTCCTTCGTAAAAGCCTGGACGAGATTTAATGACCTTGGTAAAAGCCTGGACACGATTTAATGTCCTTGGTAAAAGAATGTAGGAGATTTAATGTCGTTGGTAAAAGCCTGGACGAGATTTATTGTCCTTGGTAAAAGCCTGGACGAGATTTAATGTCTATAGAGTACCCCAGGGAAAACCGTATCGTGTCTATGAGGAAGCATAGCGTATGATTGGGACAGTCGCTAGCATATTTCATGTCATTTTGAGAAAAAGTTGGACGGGGTAACCTAAAAGGCAATGTTACTTTTACATGGATAGCTAAACACCGATTCAATAAACCATTAGCATACTCAATTCAAACATTACATTAACCCGTTCGAACAACAGATTTTATTTTCACTATCCTCGGTGTTTTAACAGTAAACAATAAGTCGGTCTTGGAGGATCTTACTTCAACTCAACCCCCAGCTGACACCCCATTTTTAATATCCCTACGCTGATTTCCTCTTCCGATAAACTTTCCTCTTTGTCACAGTGACAAACTATGTGCCTTCATTTCAATTAATAACTCTATTTATTTTTTTTCAAATTCATTTTAAAAATAAAATTTCACCTCAAATGTCCTTCTGAACTCGAGCCACATAAATAATAAAAGAATATGAGAAAAAGGCTTAAAGTAAACGAGTATAGTCGCTAGTATAGTTAATGTCGTTTTGTGTAAAATTAACCAAAATGGCATCCCGAGGTAGCTCTTGGCCCAAAGTTTTACGGTTTACCGAAATTATATAAGTAAGTTATTCCCTTAAGGTCAATTGCTCAAAAAGTTGGGGGTTGGGGGGCTTTCAAGCAAATAAACAAGAATATTCAAAGAAAATCTAACAGCTATGTCAAACTTACTTAACAACTCTCTGAAATTATATCTCGTGGAGACAAATGGCAACCTTATACCCATCATACTTTCTCAGCTCTCTGGGCTGTATTCTCTAAAATATAAATATATATTTCCTTGCTAAAGATATCTCAATAATATAGGATTCACCTATACCAAACTTCCTTAACAACTGACCGAAACTATACCTAGTAGAGGAAAATAGTACCCTTATTTGTATTATTAACAATCAGTTTCACCCAAATAAAAGAGAATATTAAAAAAAGAAGTCATGTAACAGAAATCTTCTGCATCATAGATCACGGAAGCTCATTATTATATTTTTTATTATCATTAAATAATTTCAGTCAAATAAATGAGAATATTCAAAGAAATTGCTGATTCTCACATCACAGATGAACCAAACTTTATTAGTCATTATGGAACACAGAACTATTTCAACTTTTCACGAATGTCTTCAATCTATTTCTAGCCATTTAATAGGTCAAAATTGTGATTTGAAAATAGATATTGTCTGTGTGTCTTACTTTTTAAAATGTGATTTTAAAATATATGTATTGTTGTGCCTTAATTTTATAGTGACGAAAACTTCTGTTAATAGTGATTTTATTACTGGATGTTTGAGTGAATGGCTGAAGTATCTAAGGGTAGTAAATAGAACAGTCATAATGAGGAAACATTTTAAGCCACGGGGAGACTTTAAAAAAAAATGATAACATTCTAAATGACATATTTGATAATTTGAGGTAAAAAGTAACAGAATTAGATGTTCGAAGCATCTGCTTGTCTAAATACCAAAAGATTAGGTCAGAAATGACGTTCCGTAAACTTTTTTCTTAAAGATTTTTAACTCTTAATTGAGCCACGCGCCTGACCCGGGGTGGGGGCAAAAAAAAGTTGGACGGTTGGGGGCCCGAAGTGGGTGGAGAGAGGGGACCCTGGATGCTTAGGGCATCGGTGCTTGCGGTCCTTGATGGTTCATACTCATGATCATCTCACTAATCCCATATTGTGTACTTATCTATTATAGCGACCACAGTCGAGAAGTAATGCCAGTTCATCTTGATGAGTCTATTACTTTCAACTTTTTTAGCGTTAAGTCACAAATTTCTATCTCATTTAATTCATATATTATATTGACAACACTGTTCAATAATACTTGTGTACTATACATAAAACACTCGAGAATTAAATTTATTTCATCTTGATGAATCTATTACTTTCAATTTTTTAGTATACTATAATGTTAAAGCATATTTTATATTGACACCGCTGCTTAACTGATACTTGTGTATTATAAAGAACACAGTCGAGAACCATGCTTTAAAAAGTACTGTTACGTTAGCCTCGAAACGCGAACAATATAAACAAAGTCTCAATGTGGTATTTTGACATTACTGATAACACAATACTTTGATTTCAATAAAATCCTGTTACATAAATTCAGGGTAAATTCAATGGAGGTAAACGATCATGTCCTGGTTGTATTCACTGAACCCGTTGCGTCACTCCCGTTAGTATTTCTGACTTCCTGATTGGAATAGACAGAGACAAATGATCTTGTACTACTTATATTCTAATACTCTGATTCGCTGTCATCTTGTACTGATAGAATTCTACCTCATTGGAGGTCAATGATCTTGTCCTGGTTGTATTCACTGAGCATGTTGCTTTACTCCCGTTAGTAGGTCAGTGCCCATATAGGGACTTCCCCCCGAAAGAGTTATCCCCTCTACTATCATCCATTCAAAAACTATGCTATATAAAAAACATTACTGCCAAAACCATATATTGGATCCCAATTCAAAAACATTGCACATTTTTGATTTAATTACTCATCATGTGGCGGGGCACTAAGTAATGTGATAAATTATATAACAGCTTTGCATACCAATGGATACCTTCGGGGAATTTATTCCCTCTACTTTTTTCTTTTAGCCTCGCACAACTTGAATTATAACTAGACACTTCATTACAGCTATTATACCACCTGAGTGGCAAAAAGGCCCAATGAGAAATAACGTGACTGTCAACGACTGCGTAGCAGGATACCAAAATGTTGTTAACAATAATTGTTCCTGTTTTTGTAAGTGGTGCATATACCCCGGTCTCTACACTGAACGCAACTTCAGTTACGAGTTGAAGCTTTAATGTTCCTGCCTTATTTTTCACTAAAAGATAGTCACCCTTTTCCACGTTTTTTGAAAAAGTTTTTGCAACCAGAGAATAAAACTGTAACTTGGATGCAAATGGATCGCCTTCGATATTACTGATCTCAGATATATTCTTTTCTCCAATACTTTTATCAATATTTTTGTTTTTGATCAATTCAGCCATGATTTCGTATTTGTTATTTTGTATCTTGAATATTAAATGACTGGCAGTTAATTCAAATGTTTCACACGTCTCTGTGGTTAACTTAACACACTGACGAATATCCCCCACATCTCGATCTAGAAATAAGAGAACTTCTCTATAAATCAGGCTGCCATATTCATCAGCAGCAAGTACTCGGTCACCAGCCCTCACATCCTGCATTTTGACTTGTCCACCGCCTTGAAGTGTAAGTAAAGAATACCCCGTAAAACAACCCTCGGATCTTGCTGCAGAGGATGATTCTAAAAAGATAAATATAAAATAAGAAATCTACCTAGAATGTTGACAAAATTTAATGTTCATGAGCTATTTGGTGAATAGATCGTTACTCAATTTATCAGAAAACAATAGGTACCAAACACACACCTATAATACTTCTGACAGCATTTGGAAAATTGGGTTTGTTAAAAGCTACCTTTTATGGGAGAGTCATATTCAAACAATTGATGATCCAATTTGTTTGTTGAGAGTGATACCAGTTTTAAACGAAGGAAGGAAGTGAATAGAGATAGAAAAATGTATGAATGAACGTTAGACTAGGAAAAATCCGTGTATAACTCGTTACTTGGAAAAATCCAAAAAATCTTATAAAATGAGTTTCTTCACTGATTGACATGTTTTTGCCCTTCGATCTTTATTTATTAACAATATTGTGTATTTAACTATTAGATCTAGGGAATAGGAGTCATCTGCGAACAAAATTAGAATTGACACTCAAACACTGCCTTTTTTACCTAATTCGACACAATTGTGCGCCATCCATAAGTTATTATTAATAACATGTACTAAAATAACATGTATTTTTTGTGTGTGTGTTTTTTTGTTTTTTTTTAAATACATTAATGTCTGTGTCAGAAGGCATTATGATGAAAAGTTGTAATATTGTGTAATATGGTACTTTTTAAAAAATCCCCAAAACAATCAAAATTTTCCATGTGTGTAATTATAGATAACAGCGGTTTTTCTGTTGTATTTGGTGACAATCCACTTAGACTGAGTGAGTGAAACTACATTGCTAGTACATTATAATTAAACATTTGATATATAGAGTTGGTTAGGTATTTAACAAAATGCGTTATGGGCAGCTTGCTTTCCATAGTTTTCTTCTGTAGTTGCCAAAATATTGTTTATAAAGTATTATATTATCTTAAGAGTCTTGTATATTTCATTGTGACTAACATTAATAATAATTATTATTAACATAACTTCAATTATTGTTTTTTTTATATATATAAAAATTAATTTTAAATTTTTTTTGTTTATATTATTTTAAAATTAGCTTTGGGGTGGGGGAGGGTCTTGGCGTTTCATTTGATTTTCTATCTACCATAAAACGGAATGGCACAAAAACCAACTTTTCCAATTGTGTTTCTTGAAATTTTAATAATTATGAATATTATTTGTTATATATAACTGAACGAAAGGAAAAGGACCATCTACCAAAATTGTTCACTGTATGCGCTATGCACTATAACAAAAAAAACGGGTCATCGGGACATGATTTTGGTAATAAACATGAAAGTTAACATAAATCAGTTTCACTAATATTCCAAGCTGCCTTTCTATCTTTTTTCACTAAGCACCATTAGCAAATTCACAATTTAATTTCCTAAGAATTTCCATCCATCTTCCAGATTTCAAAATTTTAATATCTCCAATTTAGTCAGTATGCGCGTCATGGTCAGGGAGTGGACTCTCAAATTATTTTGGTCATAAGCAATAACACCATAGAAGCATAGTCAAGCATACTTGATTTAGAGGTTTTGACCGAAATGTTGGCATTGTAATCTACGGTTTTCATTGGCTTTTATTATCCCCGTTTTACTCTTCTTTACGTCCTTTTTCGTTTTTTCATGATTAGCCAGTGTGGTCTCAGAAGTTTTCTATAAAGAGAAGTAGAAATCTGGTAGAAACAAAATGGCCAAGGCATTTCAGAATACTTGCATAACAGTTGAAATATCTAATCTAACAGCGGTACTTGTATGATATACCCACTACCGCTAAAGTTGTTCATGCGTTGACGCATTGTAAACTTTTTTTATCGCTAATTTTTTTCACCTTAGCGTTATAAAAGACATATTTAAGCGACAGAATCGATTTTAAATATTTATTTGTTACTTCTTTTTTGAACATTTGATGTTTATAGTGCATCATAGTTCACGATAACCCCTGTTTAATTTAAAACGGCGCGGCTTTAGCCCACCCCCCTAGGTTTCAACTATATATCAAAAAATTTTGTAAATATAGTTTTTTTTTTATCAGACTTTTTATATTATAATATTATTAACAGAACTTCAAGTCTTGATTGATAATGATTATAAAATGTAAGTACCCTAAAATTTATGTAGTCCTCATAGACTTAATTGTCAAAAATAGTAGTATTTTTTTTTTCATCCTATATCAACCTATACCATCGAGAAGAACAGTCAATATTTAGATCACAGCTGGGTTGGTAGGAAAATTTTTCCCCTTAGCTTTCATAACATCAAACATCAATAAAGGATTTGGAAGATTTATCCACTTACGATACAGATTGTTTTGACGATGAAGATATTTGCTCTTAAATATAGACAAACCTAACGGTTTGTACCCCGCGAAACCGGTGGCAAAATGCCAAGCTCATCAGAGGTTCTAACTCCGGCCCCAGTCCTACCTTCACTACAATCCTCTCACCCAGTTATTTCAGTATTCCCTGTTATTTTACAGTCACTTAGAAATAGCTTAGTCAAACCTGAACAGGTACAACCACATCACAGTACCACCAAGACAACAAAATGCTTCAAGTAAGAAAGGAAAGCTGAACAAAATTGCTCACTGACACTGATATATCAGTGAAAGCCAAGATAAAACCTACCTTTGCTATAAAGAACGCAAAGATGTTGGGAAAAAGAAGAAATTGAAGCAACAAAGCCAGAAAAACAAAGACGCAGGCTGTAAAGAGATTTGCTGACCAGATAGCACTGTGGTTGAAAATAAAACCGGAGACCGTTCCTTAACAAAGACCTTATAAAGTACTTTTATGCGTTTTATCCGCCTGAACACGAAATATCAATAACTTACAGGCCTCGCACCACTTAATGTGGGGACTCATTTCACGCCTGAAGACATAGTTTCTTGATCTTTGAACTATACTTAACACTATGACTATTTCGAAATTTTGTTCAGACGACTCTTTTTGAAATCTGGACATGTGATGGCGCCCAGCTGCCATCTGATTTTTAGTCACTTAAAAAGGGCACTAGAAGCTTGAATTTCAATTGGAATGCACCCTTTTCCGATCTTCCAGGATACTTATTTCAATAGGATTCCCCTAGAATAAACACAAACCAACACACAAAAAATAAATAAACTCGCATCCGTGATCATTCTTCTGACAAAACTTGCGCACTTCCAAAGTATTGCAGATACGAGCTTTAAACTTCTACAGTAAGGTTCTCTGGTACACTAAATATGAAGGTGGGATTTTAATTAAGATTCCTTGAATCTTAGGGGTGTTTATTCCTATTTCAAAAATCAGGCCAACTTTCTCAGGCTCGTGTCTTTTGAGGGGTGACATTAAAACTGATAAATTTTATATATTCAGAATCAGCATAGTAAAATAATAGTTTTCATGTACCTATTGATATTGAATCAATTTAAAAACTGAAGTTTTTTTAGAGCAAAGTTGAAACTTAAAAGGAACAAAAATTATTGATTCACATTCTTTCTAACATATATCAATAGAACTAGAACAAACAAACTAAATAATAAATTCCCCTATGTATGCACGACTATAGAAAACTAGCGCTTGACTAAAAACACATAAACGAAGTATAAGAAAAAGATTGTTGATTTCTTGGTTAAAAGTGAGTATGTAGCCTGACAACAATAAGCTTGTTTATAAGGCTTGGGATAGTCTTACACCAGCTGTGATATCAGTAAATTTCACTATACAATTGATATTATCTTAAAAACATTTTCATTAAAATTAAGGTTTTTTTAATAACCGCAAAGCCACTGAACAACATACACAAATAATCGATTTATTTATCAGCTAAAATTTTGTTCTCACCTGATTTAATACCAAGAGTTAGTAATAACAAGTCTTAGACTGTATTAAATACGTTTCAAACAGTTCTTGGTAACGAACTTTTAGTAAGGAGCGACCCGGCTCAATAGTAATCGAATCTCTAAAAACCGGATTTTTGATACTAATAGAAACATCAAAAGACTGAAATTTTATAAGGTTTTTTATAGAAAGCTTTGTCGTAGAAACTTCAAAAAGGGCTCAATCGATTGGAAATTTAAATTGCTATTGTCCGTTTTTATAGTCGAAAGTGATTGGAAAGCAATTAACACCCCTTCCAAGCCCACCATTCCCCCAAAACACATCTAATCAAAATTTGGTAATAGCTATTTTTTCCAACATAGTTGAAAGTTCTGGAAATTATATCTTTGAACCAGACACTCCCCCAAAGTCTTCAGGGCAAGGGTTATAGGTTATGCCCTGAGGGCAAATATGGTTCTTATGGAAGGTATACTACTGCTGCTACTACTACTAACAACTCACCGCAACATCAAGCCACCTTAGGCCGACACAGCTACGGACGCTCTTTCTCCATCCCAATCTATTCAAAGCCTCCCTTTTTACACCCTCCCATGAAGTACTTATTTCTTTTAAATCTTTAGTTACGACGTCCTCCCACCTCAGACGAGGAGGACCTGCTTTCCATTTAGCCCTAGACGGTTGGTCGAAAAGAACAATCTTCGAAAATCTGTCATCCCTCATCTGCACAACGTGCCCTAGCCATCTCAACCTGTCTTTTATTATGGCCCTAGAGAGCGGTATTGAACCACCTTGTTTGTACAGCCTATTGTTTTAAATACAGTAAGTCATCCGGGTACTCAGAACAATCCTTAAGCAATTTCTCTGGAAAACATCTAGCAAATCTTCATCCACTTTTCGTAGCGCCCATGTTTCAGAGCCATATTTTATAATGTCATTACTGTAACTTCTAATATTGTAATCTTGGTTTGGCAGACTTATCTTCCTCTTCTTCCAAACTTTTTTTAATTGTAAAAGAACATCTTGATCCTTGGCTATTCTATTTTTAACATTTTCACTGCTCCCACCATCTTTACTTGTAATACTATCAAGGTAAGTGGAGCTGCCCACTTGATCAATCTTTTCATCTTCACTTATTTCTAGCCTTAGCGACTTCGTCTTCTTAACATTAATTTTCAAACCTATTCAAGCACCCTGAACTCGAAAAACTTCTAAGAGTTCATTCATTTTGCTCACACTTTCCTCTAGGATGCTTAAATCATCAGCATAATCTAAGTCCAGGAGAGTTTTTCCTCCCCGTTTGATTCCGTGGTCTCCCATTGCCTTTCCTGTGTTCCTTCACAAAAAATCCATCAAAATAATCCATATAAAGGGAGATATAACACAGCCCTGCTTAACTCCTGATTTAATATAAAACCAGCTGCTAACCTCATTTCCTACCTTAACTGCAGCCTTCTTATTCTTGTACATAGCACTAATCACTTTAATGTATTTGTCTGGTATACCATTCAAAGATAAAACCTTTGCTATAGCTCTTCTATCAACAGAATCGAACGCTTGCTCATAATCTATAAAACTAAGGACCAAAGGTGTTTGACAACTCAGACACTTCTCAATTATTAATCTAAGAGTGACAATTTGGTCAACATATCCTCTAACTTTTCTACAACCACACTGTTCTTCTCTTAAAACTTTGTCTACGGCATGTCTCAGTGTAAAACGTATCATATTACTAAGTAATTTGCTACCTACAGAGGCCAGGCTAATGCCTCGATAATTACCGCACTCACTTTTATCACCTTTCTTATCAAGTGGCTTAACTAAGGTTTTCCTAAGATCATTTGGTACTTCACCTTTTTCAAAAATAATATTCATAATCTTCAGTAACTTGTTTCTAACCTCAGAGACACCATATTTAAGAAACTCATTTACTACCCTATCAGCACCTGGAGCTTTATCATTTTTAATCTTTTTAGTACTGTCATTAATTCTTCCTCACAAAACAAATATTCCCTCACATCAAAGGTATCACAAACTTTTTAATTTTCCTCTATATCTTTAACTGTAACTCTATCTCGGTTTAGCAAATTCTTAAAATGTTCTGCCCATCTCTTTTTAATTCTTTCCTTATCGCTAATTGTGGCCCCATTTCTATCTTTAACTGGGCTTTAACTTTAACTTTAACTATCTTTAAAGTCCGGATTGACTACTCCCTTTCAATTTAGTGACATGCCAGTACAATATTTTACTATTATGCCGTCTAGCTGCATCTTCCAGATCCTCGGCAATGTTATCCATGGCATCCACTTCACACCTCCTTAGTTCAAATTTTAATGCGTTCTCCATTCTCTTTACATTCCTTTTGTTTTCATATGATCTATGACTCAAATAATTCTTGTACAAGTCCTTTCTCCTTTCTGTTAAAGATAAAGCTTTTTCACTAATATTTTTAGTTGCAGTCCTAGCTTTTTTCCCTACGACACCTTCAGCAACTTCAAAAATTATTTTTCTAAAATTATCCCAACCATCTTCTGCACTATCAAATTTTAAACTCTTAAGTTTAGTATTCAACTGTTCCTGGAAAGTTTCTCTCAAATTCTCATCCTGGAGTCTACCAACATAATATGAAAGATCTTAAGCCGAACTGGCCAGCCATGAAAAAAACAAACAAAGATAAATATCTAAATGAAAAAAAAAAAGACGAGACTGTGGCCAGTGGAGAGAAAAGAAAAGGCAAATGTAAAACAACGCGGATATTTCGCCTGTATCCAAACAAGGCGACTTCAGCACAAAAGAAACACAAAAAAAAACAGGATAAAAAAAAAACAAGATAAAACTAAAAACCAATAAAACCACCACCAAAAAAAGAAAATTAAATTTTCATTATTTTTTTTGTGGTGGTTTTTTTGGTTTTTATTTTTATCTTGTTTTTTTTATCCTGTTTTTCTTGTGTTTCTTTTGTGCTGAAGACGCCTTGTTTGGATACAGGTGAAATATCCGCATTGTTTTACAACTGTCTTTTCTTTTCTTTCCACTGGCCACAATCTCGTTTGTTTGTTGTTTTTTTTTTCATTGTGATTTTTATATTTTTTTGTTTTTACCAAAATCATAAATTACTGAGAGGTAGTTACCCTTCCGAAATTTGAGCTTGAAATTAAACCTTGACACAACAAGATGGTGAATTTCACTTTGAAAATCAATAACAGCACTCCTATATGCCCTAGTATCCTGTATTGATCCTGCCATTCTTCGGCTTACTATAACATAATCAATAAGGTTTACTGCCTTACCATTACGCAAATACCATGTTAATTTATGAACCATTTTATAACCAAACACCGTGTTGGTTACAACTAGATTGTTATACCTATAAAATTGCAAAAGTCTGTATTCATTACTATTTTCTTTCCCTACACCAAATTTACTTTGGCTAGGATACCATCTATGCCTATTTCTACCGACCTTGGTGTTAAAATCTCCCATTAAAAACATCATAATTCTACCTGGGAGCCTGTCTATTTGCTCCTGTAACTGTAAGTAAAATTCATCTGAGTCACTAGTATCTCCGTCAGTCGGTTCTACAGGGGTGTATACTACTATAAATGATACTTTGAACTTTTTAGTCATAAAATTAACAATTAGTACTCTATTATTAATACCTTACCAGCCTAAATGAGACTTAGCAGCTACCTTATTCATCATGAGCCCTACTCCCTGTCTATGTACCCCATCCTTCCTGCCTGAGTAAACAAATTCTATATCACCTAATCCCAAGCTTTCTACTCCTGGGATATGAGTTTCTGAAACTCCTAATAGAGTCCAGTTTGAATCGTCTAAATTCGTCAATCAAAATGTTGATACAATGGTCATTTTTTAACGTTGTAACATTCCAAGTTCCAATTTTCATGTTTTTTACATCATTGAAATCATTTTGGCTTCAGGGAAAGCCATGATTCCAGATACCAGTGCAGGACGAGGATCAGATATCTTCTCAAGTTTACACCAAAGTGTTTAAGTCGGCTTAGAATCGGACAGCAAGAAGTCCCTCTGGCCTCCATGAATGGAGGCTTTGTGCAATCCTTCGCCCATCTTGGTCAAAACATGGTTTTCATCACTTGGCGATGCTCTTCTATCAACAAGAGTAGAAATCCTGCATAGAAAATCTCAAGCCTATTACATCCAACTCATTATATATTCATGCCTACAAATATTATGCTACTACAAGGAGGCAATCCATAGTAGATAAATTAGCTAGGAAGAGGTTTTTTAGCCTGAAGACGCCCTTTAAAACACACAAAACCCCAAAGAATTATCCATTGATAAGAATCTCTTGCGAATGCTGTGTCGTTTAATAGGCTATAACTCCTCTAGGGGTGCCACTCCTCAAGTAGGAGTAGAATTGACCACAAGGTCCCCAGTTTTGCAGGTACCCCGAAAGGGTTGGGGCCAGCCTTTGCAGAGGCTGTTGTCCAAATATCTGGATCTTATGCCCAATCACAGTTGTCCTCCTATAGAGGCTCCTCCCACGATGGTGTTCTGCATCACCATGCAATTTAACCCATAACTGGGAGAAGGTTTGTAACTCATGGGACTTGTGGATACACCTACTGAGTGTACATTCAAGGGACCTTCTTCCTCCTCCACCTGCACTTATGTCCCCAGGTGAGGGTGCCCCTGTTTTTATTATGGACTCCCAGGGACAAGGTCTTTCCTTGGTCAGTGCCTCCTATGGAGGTACCCTGCATATTTTTAGGGTGTTCCCCTATTGCCACCTGGGGACATTCTGAGTGGCCTGGAGGAGGCCAGCTAAGTAGACCTATCTGAAAATCATCTAACATTGCTAAGGATAACAGATGCAAGTTGAGCTTATGCATCCTGGCTTCTTTAAAACTAAAAGCTAAGTAAGCCTATTGCTATTGATAACAGATGTAGGTTGAGCTTATGCATCCTTGCTTCTTAAAACTAAAATCTAAGTAGTCATGCCTGAAAATCATATAAACTTGCTAAGCATAACAGATTCAGTTTCAGCTTATGCATCCTTACTTCTTAAAACTAAAATCTAAGTAGACCTACCTAAAAATCATCTAACCTTGCTAAGCATAACAGATACAGGTTGAGTTTATGCATCCTTGCTTCTTAAAACTAAAGGCTAAGTAGGCCTACCTGAAAATCTTCTAACCTTGCTAAGCATAACAGATGCAGGTCGAGCTTATGAATCCTTACTTCTCACTAAAAGCTAAGTAGACCTGCCTGAAAATCATATAACCTTGCTAAGCATAACAGACAGTGCTTCCACTTTGTTCCTACTAGATTTCTGTTCCGTCTTTTTGAAAATTCTGAAAAATCCGACACCCGACCACAGATAATCCGACTATTTTTCAGACACCTTGGTGGTTCGAAATCCGACAAATTTCCGACTCGAACCGAAAAATATGACAAAAATCCGACTTCAAGAACGAAGCTTCTCATTTTCTACACTATTTTTAGACCTTCAGAACGGCTCAAAATGGTTTCTCAAACGTCTTCTTCTGCAAATTATTTTTGCGATTTCAGCTTGCTGTTGTGTTAGCCTGAAAAGAATGCAGTGAGTAACCTTTCAGTTCCGCGATCTGATCCCGCTACTCCCACTTTCATCCTTTTGGCCCTTCTTTTAGCACGCAGCCGCGCTAGAAATTCCTTGCGCTGACGACACAGCTATTTGCGGTTCAGACGCCGTAGACTATTAGCCAAGACACTACGTTTTCAAAACGCCGTCAACCACTTCAAGAAGAAAAAGAAGTTGCACCGAATTCGGAATTTCGACGAAAAACCGAAATTTTGAACCAGAATCCCTCTTTTGGGCGTAAAAAAAGCCTGTTTATTTTGTTTTCCATACTATTTTACCTTCGGCTTTGCCTTATTTTTCCATTGGTTCAAATGACCGAGAGCAACTTCTACTTCTTCTTGAGCTGCTGTGCGGCAATCTTGACCACGTTTTAGACAGTATCATACCTTATGGGCCTAATGGTCCAGTCCAATACAGTCTCTCTACGAAGGCGACGAACGCGGTGACGATTTCAAAAATGCTTAGCTACTCATGAGTATTCATTTATTGGAAAACTGGTATTAAAAATCAGACTATTAGTGTAAACAAGTATGGCAGTTTTTGGCTATAGTTTCACATATTCAAAAGAAGAAAAAATAAACAAAACAAAAAACGCTGCAGCTGCTGCATTGTAGATTGCACAAGTCCATAGGTCTATGCCCGAACGAGCGATGTAAGCCTGATTGTAGAAGCATAAGAAAATGTATTTCGTTTCCGCTCTCAAAATCAGCCCGGCGATTTTCGCCGTGTACGAGACATCCGAAACATTGGACAAGTAATGCAAAGCAGGGTTTTTGATTTTGTTTTCTTTTAGGAGAGATAATTGTAGCTTAAACATTCACTTTTGCTCCTTACCCTCTTATGTCGTTCATCTGCACCTAACTTAAACTAAAGCTGCAGTTCCACTAGACTGAGCACACTCGTCTGCCGTCGCGTTTGCTCTAATACACTTGAGTCGTTTTAAGAGGCGAGCATCGACCTCTAAGTCGCGGGATAAATGTTTATTTATTTTCATGCCAGACTTGGCCTGCATGATAGAGATAAGGGTCACACTGTTCAGCGAATTCCTATGATCTGTTTTCACGTCTTTCAACGTAGAAAAGAACCGCTACAACTGCTTTAGAAAGTGGGAAGGTCAAATGATGCTGAACAACCACAAATATGTTGGAGAATCTGTGCGCACCATTTGGTATCTTCAAAGAAGCCACATAGAGCCAGAAATGACAGACGTCTGTCACATCTAGAAGATCGATGGTCAGGAGACTCCCCCAGTCTTCTATTATTTTTCGTGCATCCCAAGATGGTGCCTTATACCGCTGAAGGATCTTTTGGAGAAGAGTGACAGCACCGATATCCAAAGCTTTCTCAGGGTCAAGTATACCGCACAATTTAAACAGTTCATCTTCAAATGAAAATCGCTGCTTGGTTTGCTTCACCGCCTCTGCATACAACTTCCGAGCACATTCATAGATGACTATAACTTCACGTTCATCTGCTTTTGTACTCGGGTCTGATTGCAAGGTCTGAAGAGACTCGTGAGCTGCAACTCCCAAATACACATCTTCCACTGCAAGGTATTCACTTGTGTTGTCGGGGTCAACACTCAAAGGCGAGGTTGATCTGACGTAGCTGGTCTTCATGAAATTCATTGCCAGTTTTCTCAAGAGTATCTCCACCTCTAATTTTATTTTGTGAAACAACGGGTTTTCACTTTGGAAAAGCATATTGAGATCTGTAAACAGCTCCAGTACATAGAGCTGGAATTCAAGCTGAATCCGAAGCAGTGGATTCTTTAGGGCTTGCCATGCCCTGTCGTTTGCGTGAGTGGGATCTTCATTTACTACTAACTGAAAGTAGCTACAAAGTGCATCCCAATTCTGTAATAGTCGCTGAACGCACATCCGAAGTGATACCCAACGTGTCTGACCTGGGGCAAGCACATTCAGGACTGGGTTGTCAGTAAATAGCTGATGTAGTTCAAACTCAGAGCGCCTTTTGACACTCATTCTGAAGTGATTATATATAGTCCTACATAGATTTTCCAGTTGCTTCGGCAATTGTTTGGAAGCATGAGAAGCCACCAAATGAATGGAATGGCTGCTGCACTTGACACACATCACAGATGGGAATTTTTCTTTGATTCTGCTGACAACGGAGTTCTCACACCCAAACATATTATTGCAAGTGTCAGCACAGAACCCAACCCAGTTCTCCGTAGGTATCTTTTTATCTTCAAGGACTTTGCTTAGCATATTGAAAATATTTTCCGGCTTCCCTTCGGAACATTTAACCATACCTAGAAGGTCGACTTCTACGTCGAAATCCTTATTGCAGAACAAAACTGCACTTGCAAGTTGTTTTTTTACTGCCACATCAGTTGTCTCATCAATAATGATAGAAAAAGGCGTCAATCTCAACTGATCACACAGAACTTCATTGTATTACGGTCCTAATGCCTGTCTGATCACATTTGTCACATTTTGCTTGCACAGCCTAATTTTTTCAACAACAGCCTTGTGTGGTAAAGTTTTCAAAAAAGGTACAAGAGTTTCTACAAATGATAAAGGCAGATTGTTTTCGACAATGAAATCAGCCAACATGGCCTTTAGGCTCTCTTCTTCGTTTTTGTCTGTAGTAAGGACATGATCAATCCTTGTAGTGAGCTTTCTTGGAGCCTCTAATTTCCTTACACTTTCACTGTGCTTCGCACTCTTTGCATGTTTTCGAAGTTTAGATTAACCACAAAACAAGGACTACCTGCAGTGTGAACAGAAAGTCTTTTCATCAGAAGACTTGTCCTTTGCGAGACACCGTTCAAATGCAGGAACGTTCAGCCAGCTGTGTCTGAATTTGGCTGTTTTCCTCTGAGCCTTCTTTCTTCGGAAGGATCTTTTTTCTTCTCCCTTTCTTTTCCGCCTTTCTTCCCCACTAAGATATTCAATGTCAGTTTCAGAAGATGAAGAGCTGTCCGACATGATGGTACTTCCTGCAACAAGACTTGATAAGTAAAATGTATTAAGTGTATCCAACAGTTCGTGGTAACGAACTGTAAGTAAGGACTGACCCAGCTCAATAGTAACTAAAACTCTAAAAAACGGAATTTTGATACCAATAGATAAATCAAAAGAATCAGATTTTTATGCTGATTTCAAATATATAAGTTTCATCAAATTTAGCCTTACTAATCAAAAGTTACGTGCCTGAGAAAATTTGGCTGATTTTTGAAAAAAGGGAGAAAGACCACCTAAAAGCTATAGAACCTTAATGAAAACCACACCATCATATTCAGCATATAAGATAACCCTACTGTTGAGGTTTCAAGCACCTATCTACAAAAATGGGGAATTTTGTATTTTTTGTCAGAAGAAAGATCACAGATGCGTGTTTATTTATTTTTTTTTGTTTTTTTTTTCCCAGGGGTGATCGTATCGACCCAGTGGTCCTAGAATATCGTGGGAGGCCTCGTTGGAACGGAAATGAAAAGCTCTAGTGCCCTTTTTAAGTTACCAAAAAGATCGAAGGTCAAATAACCCCCATTCATGCCCATTTTTCCCCAAAGACACCCAATCAAAAGCTTGAGATAGCCATTTAAATCAGCATAGTTGAAAGGTAAAATCACTATGCCTTATAATATAAAAAATACCCCAATACCCCATGGGATAAAGACTGTAAGCTACACAATTTGCCCCTTGCTGAAATATAGTATTTATTATCAGGACATATACGGCATTTTTTGAAGGGGGGGGGGGTTCCACGACAAGAATTTTTGTCAGGAGGGAAATTTCTGGGGAGAATTTCTCAGAATAAATTTTACAAGGAAGAGGGTATTTTCTGGAAAGATTTTAAAAACGGTAAGAAACTAAATATAAAAAAAAGCAACTCAACTGAAACTAATTAGCAACATTAAAACTTAAAACGAACAGGAATTGTCCCGTATATTAGGGGGATACCCCTTCCTCCACCCTCGCCTTTTACACTAAAGATCACTTTTTGTCACAATTGTTTATGAAGACTGCTCAAGCCCAGGAGCAAATCTCCAGAATTTTTATTGGGGGTGGGGTGGGGGGGCAGAAGGGTCCATATCTGGATAGTCAAAGGGCATGGGATGTATAATATTTTTTCTCCACATTATTGGGGGGGGGGCGTTATATGGGAGGATATTTCCATGAAGGAGGTTTTCATGGGGGAAGGGACATTGCTATGAAGGGGATGCTAGATTTCCCATCATTATTAAAGAAAAAGATCAGAAATTAAATAAAAAAAAAGTTTTCAACTGAAAGTAAGGAGCAACATCAAAACTTAAAACGAACAGAAAGTATTACGTATAAGATTGGGTTCACCCCCTAGTGAATACCTCGCTCTTTAAGCCAATGATTTTTTTGTAATTTCATAAGAGCTATTTATTCTAATTAACGGCCTTTGTGATTAAGGGGTCATTTTTTAGAGAATTGGTACAAAATTCGAACTTTAGCGTAAAGAACAAGGTATTGACTAGGGGACAAACCCCCTAATATATGTATTGAAATCTATGAATATAGAAGTTCATTACGCAAGTTAATTGGTAAGTTACGTATATTTATTACTAATAAAAACGTTCGTAACTAAATTAAACAAGTTTCGAGAAAGCCATTTAACCAAATAAAAGTAAAATTAGTATACAAATTTTGTTTTAATTATTCATGTACGGTGAGCCAATATCAAAACCTGCATTAATTCAAAAACGTTCAAAAATTAAATAAAAAAACAAGTTTTTTTAACTGAAAGTAAGGAACGACGTCGAAACTTAAAACGAACAGAAATTATTCCGTATATGAAAGGGGCTGTCCCCTCCTCAACGCCTCACTCTTTACGCTAAAGTTTGACTTTCTCACAACTCTATTTTTTTAAACAATAAAAAACCTTCGCGTAAAGAGCGAGGCGTTGAGGAGGGGACAGCCCCTTTCATAAACGGAATAATTTCTTTGGGTATATTGTTTAAAAAACGATCAGAAATTAAATTAAAAAAAACACGTTTTTCAAACTGAAAGTAAGGAACAATGTTGAAACTTAAAGCGAACAGAAATTATTCCGTATATGAAAGGGGCTGTCCCCTCCTCAACGCCATGGTCTTTACGCTAAAGTTTGACTTTCTCACAACTCTTATTTTTTTAAAAAATAAAAAAATTTAGCATAAAGAGCGAGGCACTGAGGAGGGGACAGCCCCTTTCATATACGCAATAATTTCTGTTCGTTTTAAGTTTTAACGTCGTTCCTTACTTTCAGTTTAAAAAACTGTTTTTTTTTAATTACATCACAGGATCTATAAAGTATGCTTTACTTCAAAAAGTAAGAAATTCACTGTCTCTTCACTGTTGAAAGCTGGTCTTCTTAAATCAGAATTTCATTTTAACAGAGATATTAACAAAAGATGAAACTTTGAAGCACATTGAATAGTTGTGTAGATTATATTTAATTAATCTCTTATATGACAATTTTGCTGTTTTCAATACAGTTTGACTGAATAATTGTAGCTTTCTTGATCTCAATAGTTAAAAAAAATAAAAGAAAAAACGAATGTGAATGTACGATAGTCAGAGTAGCCTTAAAGGAAATTGAAACCCTCTTAACCTTTTAAACCTTCCTTGTAGGATATCCTAGTTATAGCCAGTCAGGAACTCTACTCTTTTGAGACTATCGCGCAATAGAGCTAACTTGCCTGATAAGTGGATATGCTACTACTTAGTGATAGTGAATGCCCAAAACGAGATACAGTCCCGAGAGAGCTAATTTCCACTTAGGAGAAGATCTACCAATTTTTCTCCTAAGTGGAAGTTAGCTGTGCTTGGGAATAATTTCACTTTGGGCATTACTGACAAGAGACAGAGGTAAAGTTCCACCAAATCATATTATTGAGCTAGGAAGAAAGTGAACGCACTATTCGATGCCTTTTTTTGTGCTGATTACAAATATAGTAATAGTTTCTGTGGGAAATGAATTTCAGCCCCCCCTATATATGCCAATTCAGGGTTAAGTTAGGTTAGGCTGTATAAATATATACCCTGAATTGCCATATGTAGGGGGGGGCTGAAATTCATTTCCGATAGAAATGATTACTATATTCGTAATCAGCATAAAAAAGGCATCGAGTGGTATATTCACTTTATGCGTAAGTCAATAATATTTTTTGGTAGAAATTTACTGAGACAGATTCTGTCATTAGAGGAAGTTGCCTGGGCTGGCTGATGATCACAAAATAGTAGAGTTCCTGACTGGTTAGCTATAGCCTACTGCTCAGAGAAAGTCTTTTTTTTTCTCCTTTCATACCTCGGTTCCAGACACATGCAGCCCATGCAGGGTACTTGTAGGCTATCCTGCTTGGTGCAGAATCCATTTATTCTGTCCTGAGTGGCCACAGTGCTGATCAGGATAGCTATGATGGTTCAAGTGTGCTTTGCAGATCAGTTCTGGAAAAATTGTGGGTAATTTCTCTGTTAGAATTAAACTTGACTTCAAGAAGATTGCCAGAATTACCAGTCTTTTACCGATCTACATACCTAGACCCAGACCCAACTTGCATTCTTCTTTTGAGCAGGCTATTTTGAGATTTTAAAACATTCTGAACCTGTGAAGAAAATGGTGTCACTAAACCATGGTGGCCTAGCTCTCCTGTAGGCTACTATGTTGGCAATAGACTTTCTAATCTTATACTGGCATTGGAAAAAAGTCTCACCTTAACTTTCCTCAGATCTTGAAATTAACAGAAATGAAGCGCAGCATGCGTAATTTTTCAAAAATTGTGCCTTGTCAAACTGTCGCCGCTAACACTAATGACTTTCTAAAAATCCCTACTAGAATTGGCCTTCTAATTTTACTCGTTTGAAAATTCTTTTTTATTGGAGTTGGAGACTCCAGTAGTCTAGAAAAACACAAAAATCTGAAAAATATCCGTTTTTTACTGAAAATCCGACAAAATTCCGAAGTCCGACACGATGTTTTTTTGTCCGACAAGAGGGCCGAAAATCCGACAATGTCGGAAAAATCCGACAAAGTGGAAGCACTGATAACAGATGAAGGTTGATCTGATGCATCATTGCTTCTTAAACTAAAAGCTAAGTAGACCTGTCTGAACATCATATAACCTTGCTAAGCATAACAGATGAAGGTTGAGCTGATGCATCATTTCTTCTTAAGACTAAAATCTAAGTAGACATATGGACATATGTGAAAATCATCTAACCTTGCTAAGCACAACAGATACAGGTTGAGCTTATACATCCTTACTTCTTAAAATTAAAATCTAGAGGGCAGGTGTTGTAAGTTATGCCCTTGGGGAATATATGGTTCCTTTTGAAGGGATGCTCGTAAAAAATTCAGAGATGTCTCATTTGATTGGAAATTGAAAGTTCTAGTTAAGTTTTTTCGAGTCGAAAGATATTGGAGGGCAACTAGCCCCCCACACCCCTTTTCCCCAAATACATCCAATAAAAATTTGGACATAGGCATTAAGTTAAAAATTTCTCAAAATTCGGATATAAAACTCAGGTGTCGTCACAACCCCCCAGGGCCCAGGGGCAGGCGTTGTAAGTTATGCACTGGTGCATATATTGTTCGTATGAAATGGATGCTCGTATAAACTTCAGAGGGCTCAATTGATTGGATATTCAAATCCAACCCTTTTAAAAGTCAAAAATTATCAGAGGGAAACTGGCCCCCCCAAGCCCTTTCCCCCAAATAAATCTGATAAAAAATTCGAAGTAGCCATTTTGTTTCGGGTCTTAGGGTGGCTATTTTGACCTCTGAGTTTTGGTTATATGATCTGTGAACGATTAAAAAAAATTATCTCAAAGTTCTTATCGAATGGGTTTGAGGAAAAATGGGCTCGGAGGCAGGGGGGGGGGCTAGGCGCCTTCTAATCTATTTTGACTCTTAAAAAGTGAACTAGAACGTTAAATGTCCAATCAAATGATACCTCTTTGAAGCTAATACGAGCAACCCTTCCATAAGACCCATATATGCCCCCAGAGCATAACTTATAACGCCAGCCCCCGGGCCCTGGTGGGTTGTGTCAACAATGAAATTTTTGTTATATGATCTTTGAACTATTTTTAACAAAATAGCTATCTTAAAATTTTTATTGGATGCATTTGGGAAAATAGGGTTTAGGGGAGGGAAGCTGGTTAGTCTCCAACATCTTTTGACACTTGAAAAGTGAACTAGAACTTTAAATTTCCAATCAAATGAGCCCTCTCTGAAGTTTATACGATAATGTTGTCTATACAAAACCTTATATGCCCCCAGGGCAAAACTTACAACCCTTGCCCCGGGAACTGTGGGGGAGTTGTCATCCTCAAAGACCTAATTTCCAGAACTTGAAACTACGTTTAATAAAATGGCTGTCTCAAAATTTCAATTGGATATGTTTCCGGAAAAGGTGGGCGTGAGAGGGGGGTTAGTTGCCCTCAAATCACTTTTGACTTGTTAAAAAGGACTAACCCTTTGAGTTTCCAATCGAATGAACCTATTTTTAAGTTTCTACGACACTGCCTTCTATAAAAACCTTATATTCCTCCACGGTATAACTTAGTACCCTTACCTTGACGGTTGTGGGGGAGTGTCCTCCTCAAAAACATATTTTCTATTTGGAAATCAACTACTCTGAACAAAATGGCTATCTCCAAACTTTGATTGGAGGTGTTTGAGAGAATGATGGGCGGGGGGGCTAGTTGCCCTCCAATCACTTTCGACTATTAAAAAGGCACTAGCTTTCTGAATTTCCAATTGAATGAGCCTTTTTTTTAAGTTTCGACAACAACGCCCTCTATAAAAACCTTATATGCCCCCAGGACATAACTTAAAACCATTGTCCTAAGGGTGTTGGGGGAGTGTCCTCCTCAAAAACATATTTTCTATTTGGAAATCAACTACTCTGAACAAATTCGGTATATCGAAATTTTCATTGGACGTGTTTGGGGGGGTGATGGGCGGGGGGGGGGGCTAGTTGCCCTCCATTCCCTTTCGACCATTAAAAAGATACTAGCCCTTTGAATTTATAATCGAATGAGCCTTTTTTGAAGTTTTTACGACATCGCCTTCTATAAAAAAAAAAACATATATACCCCCAGTGCATAACTTAAAACCCTAGCCCTGAGGGTTGTGGGGGAGTGTCCTCCTCAAAAACATATTTTTTATCTGGAAATCAACTACGCTGAACAAAATGGTTATCTCTAAATTTTGATTGGATGTGTTTCTTCGGAATGATTTCTGTGGTGGGGGGGGGGCTAGTTGCCCTCCAATCACTTTCGACTATTAAAAAGGGCACTATCCCTTTGAATTTCAAATAGAATGAGCCCTTTTTGAAGTTTCTACGACAATACATTCTATAAAATCCTTATATGACCCCAGGACATAAATTAAACCCCTGGCCAGGAGGTTTGCGGGGGAGTATCCTCCTAAAAAAATATTTTCTATCTGTAAATCAACTACGATTAGAACACTTGTTATATTAAAATTTTTTTGGTTTGTTTTGGGGTAATTTAGGGGAATGGGAGGGGGGGCTAGGTGCCCTCCAATCACTTTCAAATATTAAAAAGGGCACTAAAACTCTCGATTTCCAATCGAATGAGCCCCCTTTGAAGTTTGTATGACGACCCCTTCCGTATGAAGTGCCTCTGTGAAAAAATAAAACATTGGTGCCTTATGGCCTTTACTATAGACTCTAACTAAAAGCTTAGTAGACCTGCCTGAAAATCATCTAACATTCTAAGCATAACAGGTGTAATTTCAGCTTATACATCCTTACTTCTTAAAACTAAAATCTAAGTAGACCTGCCTGAAAATCATATAAACTTGCTAAGCATAACAGATTCAGGTTGAGCTTATAATAATATAATAATAATAATAATAATATAGATTTATTACCTGCTAAAACTGTAAAAGATACAATGGGCGGCAGAGTATAAAAAAGTGAAAAAAATGCAAAAAGAAAAAAAAAGACAAACAACAAAGTACGGTTTAACACGAATATATACAATGAAATGGGTCCTCAACATCGAAATTCAAATAACACATTCAACTCAAGTCTGTCCCTGAAGAGTTACCCAAGGATGACCTAGAGTCATGAACTTTTTATGAAAACTCGCTACTCTGGCAGGAACTGCCAAGGCAGGGTCTATCAATCCAAATCTACTGATCAAATACCGGTTTTTGGACCATGGTGATAGTCCAAGCAGATACTTAGCATATTTAAAATAAATCGTGCGCAACTTTTTCTTCTCTGTCTGTGTGAAGCAACTCCAAAACGGAGAGATGTAGAGAAAACTCGGTAAAGCAAATGCATTATACAATCGGGCTAAAATATCACGACTAAATCTCGCCTTGCTCGGAACAAGCTTTCCAAATGCAGAACGAACTTTTCTAAGGGTATCAGCGATAATAAGTACGCGTGTGGCCTTGAGTGACGTACCGATCGGGACTCCAAGGTAAGTAAGTGATGAAACAGGTTTGATTTCCGTATCATCTAGCATAACGCATATGTCCTCAGTCGACACTTTATAATTGAAAAATAAAAATTCAGTTTTCGATGGATTA
Source organism: Artemia sp. Qi Xiang Cuo (assembly GCF_049724085.1). Taxonomy (NCBI): domain Eukaryota; kingdom Metazoa; phylum Arthropoda; class Branchiopoda; order Anostraca; family Artemiidae; genus Artemia; species Artemia sp. Qi Xiang Cuo. The sequence goes on from NC_142812.1 coordinate 42,476,290, forward strand.
AATGTATGGCAGACACAATCTTATTCTACCTTTAATGCACTAAAACAACTCTTTATTCCATTCAGGATTCTACTAATGTTTAAAATGTCGTCGGCATAACCTATGAGAGACACATCAATCCCACATAAAATACTCATTGTTGGTGCTTCATGTTGCACTTCGATTACGGAATTATTGAATAAATCTGGTGAATTTACTGCTCCTTGCCTAATACCCTTATTCACTGGTATATCAATTTCTAAAAGCATATCACAATCCCAACCAGGACACTTTATCCTAACACGAAGATTACTATACATTGAATCAAGGGGTCCGATGACCGAATTTTCTACGCCTCTCTCTGCTGCAGAGAGTAAAATATGTTCGTGGATAGACGAATCGAAAGCACGGGCAAGATCATGGGCTGCTAAAACTAAAGAATCATTGTCGTTCTCAGCGTCAGTCAGTATAGACACCAGCGAGTAAAGGGCATGATCACATCAAAGTAATCGCGGGAACCCAACTTGGCGTGAGGGAACTAAGCTATTTCTTCTAGTTTCGTCATAAATCGGAATCTCAAAGCTTGGACAGAATGTATTCGACAACTTATTGTCCCTCTTAGAAGATTCCCGAGATAGAATCGGACCTCATACGAAACGAGGTTTTGTTACATACATGCACAATTTCCTCAGAGCGATAACTCAGGTCACACGCCTTTGTACCAAAAACAACGTATGTTCAAAAAGTTGTTCACTACCATAGAGTAAGTGCTGGCCACAAATTTTATCGAAGCCTCTCGAAAGTTTCTTATTTAGCTTTTTCAGGCATTCACGTATTACACTTCTATTAACTACCATGTTCTCTTTCGGCAATTTTAGCATTTCATCTAGCTCACTCTGATAAGAATTCCGTAGCGCTTGGTCAAGACTTTTGAACTGATCGGTGAAGTAAGTATTCCAGGCCTCTTTTGTTGGAAGGGGGACCTCAGAGGTTGATTCTTCGGGCTTCACTAAATTCCGCCACAGGAGTTTGGGATCGGACTTACTTTTCTTGCTGTATTCGTCAATTATGTCTCTACGGTGCTTAGACAAGGCTTTGGCAAAGGCACGTTTAGTATGATTCTTTACTTTCCAGACTTGCCCAGATCTTGGATTATCACTGTCACACCATAGGCGAAACCAGAACTTTGCAGTCTTGCAATCTTCTGTTAAATTTAGGTTACTGGACCATCCTCTAATTTCAGTGTGTAATCGAACTTTTCGAGAGGGTACGGCTGCTAATTCGGCACACCGAAGGGTATGGCATATTGAGCCAGAGTAAGTGTTCAGCAGAAGTTTCTGCTCTTCAGCCGGGATGTCACTGTTGGACATCAGTAGCGGGAAAGGGACTTGGATCTTTTCAAGAATGCTATTACACACTTGTTGATACTGTTGGATCGCAGTATCATCGAGCTTCCAATCTTGCACAACTTTGAGCTTTGGAGCTGCGCTTTTTTTACTTCAGAGAATGGGCAAGCGAAACTCAAGGATATAGGTAAGTGATCGCTAAGTGTACCACCCATTAGTACCGACACAGATTCGTTCTGGACATTGAATGATGTAAAAACATGGTCGAGATTAGATACAGAGCCACTGTTATGACAATAACTGAAGTTTTTATTTTTATCAAAACCTTGAAGCCATCTGGTAAGACTCCTAAAGCTATTTGTGTTCTGGGACTGTCAGTGTCAGTAAGGTCACAGTTGAAGTCGCCAATAATTAAATAGTCATGACGCGACTGCTTTATTCTCAACACACATTTAGCAAGTTTCTCGCAGGATAGGTTGAATTTTCTCTCTGATCAATCAGTCTTGTAATGAGTAGGAAGGTAAACAATGATCAGAACAATACCATAGACGTCCACTGCGATAAAACTGTCTTGCTGCTTGACAAGTTCGGCGGAGATGTGATCTTTAATTACAATAGCAATGCCTCCAGATGGCCTTCCTCTACAGCTTGATTTCGCTTCTCTAATAAAGAACCGATGCTTGTCAGAGAACTTGATACAATCCAAACTATCCTTGCTTAAGAAGTGTTCTTGTATGCAAACTATGTCATGATCCTTGGCAAATTGTTTTATAATTGGCACCTTATCACGCAGATTTCCGTTCATATTCCAAGATATAAAAACACATAAAATATTAAAACACATAAAAACACATATAAAAAACAAGATATAAAAACACATAAAAACACATAAACACAAGACACATTAAAAATGTTTGTGAATTTGTTCATTAATAAAATGCATATATATATATATATATATATATATATATATATATATATATATATATATATATATATATATATATATATATATATATATATATATATATATATATATATATATATATATATACAACAATGTCTTTAAATCTTCACTTCAGATTTCTTCCACTTCTTCGATGTATAGGCAACTGTCGTGAACCACTAATGCCGGTAAATCATTTGGATTCACTGTATATTGATCTTGATTGACTGCAATGTCAGGGTCACATTTTCTACAGTACAATGTAACTTCACTCTTGTCATATCTCTTTGTATAGTCAATGATACTATTTGCATTCATATTATGAAATTCACGAGTTTCAATCTGTCTATTTGAAGCAATATCACACACAGTGTTTTCAAAAGGTGAATCACATTCGGTAACTGCCAAATAAAAATCAGTTGGTTTATAGTTATAATAGGCAGTGTTGTCACAACGATGACGTAGAAACCAAATTGTCTTGTTACCCCAACAGTTGAATCGTAGACCTGTCTCCTCCTCCCAGAATAATTTAAATCCACTACGATACCAATCTCGTAGAAACAAACTAAAATCAAATTTGGAATTTTTTCCAATCATGACAGGGTAAGTATTCTTCCAATGATCATATTTGTCGTAGTGACACTTGGAGCACGTGTGCCTCTAGGGTGAGAGTCACAAATCTCTTCAAGACATGAATTACATCCTTTAATTTGTACTGCATAGCCTCTATGTAATTTACTGTAATTACATAATTTGCACTTTTCACTATAGTCATCAATAATTATAATAATTCTCACATTGAGTCCAACTGCCAAGAGTATACATGCATACTGGACCTGTATATAACATTTTTCGGTTCCGATGTCAACTCTCTCTCACAGCTAAAACGAAAATGTTCGTCCCTACTGACGGATAAATTCAGGATGGAGGAATGGGAGAGGAGTACTTCTGTGACGTCATCTCTTTCAAATGGTGGGGGTGCCATCTACATTGATCTATTGGCAAAGTTTTCAAAAGTATATTCACGATATTATTCTGCCTTGTTCCAATTAATATATCAATAAATTGAGTATAAGCATTTTAGTCACATCGACAAAGCTTCATACAATAGTCCAATGGGGGAGAATCAGTTTTTATTATATTGTCAAGTGTTTTCCGAGAGAATATCCTGCGTTGAAGAGATAACTCGAGAAAATCATCATCCAAAATCAAATGTTTTTCCATAAGCACTAGATTCGATCTAATTCTCTCTTTCTCAAATTTATTCATTTTTCAATCCTTTCACTCTGACTGCTAACTCTAGACTGACCATGATTTGTTAGTCTAACATTCTAACAACAAAAAGAAAGGGAACATTTTCGATTTCAAAACAATTTTATTGGATAATTACAACAATAATACTAAGCATATACAATTAGTGATACAGTTTATTTTTCAGGTTCAGGTTCATTTATTATTCAGTCTTACATAATGACACTAAATATATACAGATATCTGGCAGTGAGACAAGCTCGTTTTGCACAGATAAAAAAAAAGAAAAACAATAAAGAAATATACGGATTTTCATTAAAAATGGTAGACTTCACAAACAAATATAAATAAATCAATAAATGTAAAGTTAATTACTCACCACATCACGGCAGACACCCACCCGACGATACATAAACAACTCTCAACCAGCAATGGGACAAGAAGAAGGATATCAATATCCGAGAGGGATCAAAAAAAAGAAAAGAATATTATTATAAGGAGAATATAATAATAAGAAAATAATAATTGACTAATAAATGTCCAAAAGGAATGATTTTATTTTATTTTTTAAAATTCCAATCGACACATCAAAATCAAAAATAGATTCATATTGGTTCCACGCGGCAACCACACTATTTCTTAGAGAAAACCGGGACCTCTCTGAAATTATCAACGGCTGGCGTAGTTTGCGTATGCTGCGAGCTAGATGAGAAGATGGCGGAGCAACTGGGAACAAATCAAAAGAAAAGAAATAACTGGGCAGTGACAGGAGATTATCATTAACCTTGAATAAAATCGAGTTAAAAGTAACTGCAAGTTCAACAGGAAGAATATTCAATAAACAATATAAACTCTTTGTAGAAGACTTACTGGGGAAAGACGCTGGGGAAGGAAGATAACTTTTTAAAATACGAAGCGCCTTATTTTGTTGCCTCTGAAGCGGAATTAAATGGGATCTGAAAGTATTCAAGTAAATAAGTGGGCAGTAATTTAGATAAGAATGAACAAGAGCGAAATAAATAGAACGCATAGCTTCGAACGGCAAAATGAATTTCATACGTTGCATAATACCCAAGTTCCTTCCAAGATTCAATCTTATACCATTTATATGCGGCTTCCAACTCAAATTTGAGTCAACCCACACACCAAGGTAACGAATAATTTCAACACGTGATATATCCATACCTGGAACAGATGACTTAATCAACTTCAGACATGGAAGTGCCCGTGACGTACGCGAAAATATCATAAACTTTGTTTTTGAAGTATTCAGAGCTAGCCTATTTGCCGTAAACCATGCTACTAGTCTATCAAATACTAGACTTAAATTATGTTTAACACGATCTTCATCGATTCCAGAGACACTACTGGCTGTGTCATCTGAAACGAGAAAGGTCAGCCCTAGGTCCTCAACTGAATTACTAATATCATTAACATAAATTAGACACAACAGAGGGCCGAGAATTGAACCTTGAGGCACTCCAACTTTATTTGACTGGTTTGAAGACGTTGATATAACTTCGCCCCCATCAATACACTGGACTCTATCGCTTAAATATGACAATATTATCGATTTAGCCGGACCACGTATACCACAATTAGACAATTTTTCATTTAAAATCATGTGACAAATAGTGTCAAACGCTTTCCGTATATCCACGAATATAGAAGCTGGAATTTCACCCTTATCCAAGGCATCATGAATAAACTGGGTTACTGCCAAAATAGCATGCTCAGTAGAATGTCCTTTTCGAAACCCGAATTGGGACTTACTGAAAAAACTATTCTTGTCAAGAAAATTTACAATCCTCACGTACAAACAACGTTCAATAATTTTTCCAAAAGCAGATAGAATAGATATTGGCCTATAGTTGGACGGATCATTTATATCTCCCCCTTTGTGTAGTGCAATGACACGGGCGGACTTCATACATGAAGGGAAGATACCATTCTTGAAACAAAGATTAATTATGTGCACAAGAAAATTTACTATACTAGGCATAATCGATTTAAGCAAGTTCGTAGAAGATCCGTCGATTCCTTCTGAGTGTCCATTTTTGAGTTGATGAAGTACAAGCATCAATTCAGTAGACGAGACTGGGGTGAGGAATATGGATCGGTCAGTAGAAGAGGGTAGAAAACTTTTGAAATCAGCAGAATTTGGCGTTGATTCTTGGGATGCCTCTTCCGACCTATTTTAGCGAAGTGCGTGTTGAGCATGTTGGCGACGTTAAGTTTTCCTTTAACAGCTGTATCACCACCTGGGGGCATCATTTCGTCCGGAAAAGAATTCAACTTTTTTTTGCCGATACAGTCGTTTATTAATGTCCATAACTTCTTATGAGATCCATGCGCGCTATTGAATGCCTTCAAATAGTAGAGCTGTTTAGCAGACCTGAGAGCCTTGGTTAGGCAATTTCTGTAAGCTTTAAAAAAGGCTTGATTTGTTTCATCGGGATTCGATAGATATATTTTATACAGCCTGTTCTTTGATTGGATCGACCTTAGTAGTCCTCGCGTAACCGAAGGCTTTTTAAATCTGTTGTAACGTCTTAGACGGGTCGAAGACATCGGACAAGCCACATTAAGTGCTGTGGTAAATTCGTTGACAAAATACTGTGAAGCTTGATTTACATCCTCGCAGTCTAAGCATGGAGAGGGGTCAATTTTAAGCAGCAGTTCATTCAACCGCTGAACAGATGTAGCATCAAGCCTTCTAGTTGTTTTGATCGGAGTCGCCATTTGTCGCCCAGTTTTTATCTCCATCAAAAGCATAAAGTGGTCTGACGTGTCATCGATAATAACATGACACGAATCAAATTCCATATTCAGAAAAATATTGTCGATTATCGTTGCTGTCGAGCTTACAACTCGAGTTGGATTACGACAAGCTGGGAGAAGCCCCAGCAAAAGACAAAGTGTCAGAAAATCAACAGCCAAAGGCAAATATGGTGTAGATGAAAGATCATGACCAGCATTACTTATATCAACATTAAAATCCCCAATGTATAAAATCTTCCGACTTCGCTCGATTGCGATCGAAGAAAACGCTTCCAGCTTACTTATGAAATGTTGCACCAAAGAGCTAGGTGGTCTGTAAAACAAACAACACAACACTTTTTCACTACCAAAATCAAGCTCGACAACCAAAAATTCAAACAACATTTCTTCATACATAGAATCAAAATCCGAAACAATCCTGTACGTAATATCATTATGAATAAAAAAACCAAGGCCTCCTCTCGATCTGTCATTCCTAGTCTTAGAAATAAAATTGTAACCATTAATATTCGCTAGGTGACTAGTTGACTCATTTAAGAAAGTCTCACATACAGCTAATACATCAACTCGGTAGCATGGAAGAAAAGAAGAAAAATGGTCCAAACTACTCATCAACCCGCAACAGTTCAAACTCGCCAGCCTTACACTACCAGGAGAAACATGTCCATTAATCTTATTAGGGAGTAAATATTTGTTAATAGGGAGGGATCAAATAGAAATATCATAATCATCATCCGAAAAACCAAAATCAGCAGAAATTTTTATTAAATCTAATGGGTATCTCTCAAAATCTCTCAACCCACTCGATGCCCCATCACCAGTAGAATTAATCATAATCATTTTGACTTACCAAACCGTCTGGTGGGAGTCTGTAGTGATGCGTCAACAAATCATCACCCAACCATTGATGTGGAATATCACGGCACTTATTTTTAAATATCGTAACTAAAAATGAAAAAACACACGACGAAAAACCAGACCCGGATTTCTTGTCAAAGGTAAAATAGAAAAAAAGAATAGCTACGATGAAGCATAATCTGGCATGGGAGACTTAACAAGTCGAAGTCGCATTGAGAACTGAACACAATAAGAAAGAAAAAAAACAACGAAAATAAAAAAACCAACACTGACTAGTGGTCATTTTCCCAATCATGACACACACCAACAAAATGAACTTGTTTCATCTCTCGATCGCGGACGTATTTCATTAAACAAATAAAACAAATAATGGTCCGCGTATACACTACAAACAAACTAATTAATCTTTTCCCAGTAAGAAGAATCACTTTTTTTCACTTCTAGCCATAAATTAATACCCTTATGACGAACTCTGGATGAAACGATATGTTTCGACTCTTTCATTTCTTATGATTTCGAGAGTAGGGAGTTTAGAATCATGTTGAGAGCAGGGGGCAGGTCTGTAGAGATTATAATCCCACTACCCTTTAGCTTTTTAACATTGTTCATGATCGACTGGACATCACGCTCCGAGCTTAGTGAAATAAATACGGGGGACTCCTTGCGTCGGCTATTTTGCTTGCTGCGCCTATTTGTGATGTTTGCAGCCCGTGAAGAAATCCGATAGCACTTAGTAATAGATATGTCACTAGTTACACCCAGCTTTTCGCTAACTAATTTAATGACGCTATCTTCAACTTTCTTGTTAGGCTCTTCTGCCGGTAAACCATGCACAATAAGGTTCAGACGGCGATCTTTTACGTCGATAAGTAGTAGCTGTTTTTCCAGGGCCTGGTACTTGTCGACATACTCGTCGATAGTTTTCTCAAAGTTATTAAGCCTCACATCACGGTCGGAAGCCTCCGTTCTCAGCGACGCGATCTCAGAAGTAATTCCGTCAAGCTTATTATTTAATTCTGTCTGCGTAGCAATAATAGAATCCAGTTTTCCGCTCAAAACTTTTCTGAACTCGTCGAACGATTTTTGCGTAACATTAGCCATGATAAATCTCGATTATAAGTCCGCTTCGGGAGGATTGGGGATTAGCAGTTCATTCGAAATAGCAATATGAACGCACTCTTAATTCCGCTATTAAGAATTATTATAGATGGCGCTGTTTTGCTTCCAAGCAAGGAGCATAAATTAGTAATAATGTTATAAGGCAACTCCAATTAAATAAATCTATTCTTCAACACAAATTATATGAGAAGAATTGAAAACTATGTTTCCTTACTGTTCCTAGGATCACAGATTCCAAATCGAGCACAGCCTTGGTTAAAGAATCAAACTATTTCCATATAAATTTAACTTATTTCAAACTTGGCAATTTATTTGCTTCCACTAATTAGAAAGTTACTAGCGTCAAATGACGCTAGTAACTTGTCTTTGATATGTTATCAAAGTATTGTCTTTGATATGTTTCACTAATGCACTTAAAGTCCATTGAAGTCTATTCACATGTGCTATATCAACTTTTGCAGCGAAACATAATTGATCCTCCATTTTAAATTAGCTCAAGGATATCACATATCTTGCACATACTTCATCCCATTCCAGGCAAAGCCGTGATCCTCTCGTGATTTCCACCGAAATGTTTGGGGCTCTTATATCATTGCTACCAACTCCACTATCAACTTCTAATAGTGTAAACACTCCACTCATCATTACAAATATATCCTAATGAGTAAAGTCAAACTGTTCTCACTCCTTGAATTCTATTCACACACTAATAACAACTATAGCAAAAATCTTTTCCTTATATTCTCTGCAATCCTATCCCGCTAATACTTCCGACTCCCTGATTGTCTTAGAAAGAGACACGTGACCCTGTTCCCGTTAGCAGATCAATAATTCACCGTCACATTATGTAGTCAATTTCCCAGAAATCTACTTTCCCTCGAGTGGATCAATACATTGCCCCGTTAGAATTCAATACGCATGTGCAAACTTCGTCCCGGTGTCATTACACCTTAAAACAACAAATAAATCGACCTTGAAAATGGTGCTTTAAAGTACCAAATAGTACCTTTCTTATCCGGCAATGTTGTAAGCTTCTGTCAGTATTCTATGCCCATATATGGAGTCTCCCTTGGAACTCATGATAGGTCCCTACTATTACTATTAAAGAATAAATGAAACCAAAAACAAATAGAAATTAAATAAACAGTCATAGTAAAAACATACAATAAGTAACAATATAAATGAATAAATAGATCGTAAAGTGAGTAATGCTTAGTTTGGATATAAAATTAAGCTTAAAAAAAATTATTTTTCTATTGAAATATAAATGAAGTTGAAACCGAACAGAAATTAAATAAACAATTAATGCAAACAAACATACAATAGATATTAATGTAAATCAAACTTGAAACGAACAAAAATCACTACAAACAAGAGTTAATAAAAGTGCAATAGAAACCAATAGCAATACAATAATACAATAAAAACCAATTTTATTACAAATATTGTCATTTTTACTTAATATTGAAAATAAATATTAAAATTATAGTAAAATTTTGAACTGATCTACTTTAAGTAATTAATATCATTATACATCAGACATTCAGTTTAATATATTAGTTCTTTCTGAAGTTGTTCAAGACGAATATAGTTTCGTTGGAAACAAGTGTTGGGGTACTGCTTCCTTCCTCAACTGTAAATAAAACCAAAAACCTACTGCCTCAGTGGTATTTCACTGAAAACTAATAGAATTGCAAATATTTTCTTTTGCGCTTAGTATTGAAAATAAGCATTAAAATTACAGAAAAATTTTGAACTGATGAGTTTTCAGCGATTAATATCATTATACATCAAAGATTCAGTCTAATTTATTAGTTCTTTCTAAAATTTCTCAAGACCCCTAAAAGTGTCTCCGTCCTTAACTGTAAAAACCTAAACACTACTGCGTCATTGGCGCTTCACTGAAAACGAATTATATTACAGATATTTTCTTTTCTAGGTCTTAAGCATTGAAAATTAAAATAAAATTACATTGAAATATAATTTTGAACTGATGTATCTTTAAACAATTAATATATTATATAACAAAAATTCCATTTGATGTTGTTTATACTTTCCAAGACTGTTCAAGACACATATAATTTTCAGTAAAGCACCAATGACGCAATAGGGTTTAGACTTTTACAGCGAGAGAAGGAGGAGATATCCAAACTTTTGTTTGTAGTTAATTTTGTTCATTTCAAGCTTGATTTTCATATTCAATTTAAGTTTCACTCGTTTTAAGATTTATTTATTCATTTACATTAATATCCATTGTATGTTTGTTGCATAGTTCAGTACTGAACTAGATTTCAAAGCGTGAACATCTATTTGAACTGGTTTCTTTGAACTTGAAAATATAATTAACTCAGTGATTTCGTAACAACAATTGGTTTGGGATTATTGTGACGTATAATCCTGTCCTATGTTTACCAATTAATTTGTTGGTGATAGACTTTTGGTGAGAAGTGAATATTTTTTAGATTGGATAATTACTGATTAGATATTTACTTTTCGTGAATTGGGATGTCAGAAAACGGTGGTAAAGCTTAGCAGGCTCCACGTAAAGATAAGTCTATTTCCTGCCTTTATTTTTTTTTTCCTGCCTTTTCTTTGAAACCGTGATGCCCTTGTTTCAGGATGATGACCTTGCCCTGGCAAGCTTTGCGAGATATCCTTAATGGCCAGTCAGAATTCTCCGTTCTGTCGCAGAGAAATCTGGTCGATTTAAGTACCAAGTATTTTGTTACGGATCGCATGAAGTTGAAATGGTTTTGGAACAAAATTTAAAAAATTTCGAATCAAACAAAACCGAAGCTATGAAAAAAGTTGGAAAGGGAGTTAAAGGCGCTTTTGAGGAACTCGCTCTCAGCCCACTTGCTTATAAAAATTTGGCTATAAGCTCAGATACTACGGGACTTATTGAGCGAACTCTCAAAGATGTAGCAGTAACAAAAGAAAATATGAAACAGGCTATAGCGCAAAAAGTTAACGAAGCACTTAAAATTCACCCCTCGACCCCACCATCTGCTGCTGAAATTGAAAAGGTAATTGGCGTAGTTCACGATGCGATAATACTGGAATATACTCCGAGATTTGACAGGATTGAAAAAGACCTGAAAATATGTCAAAATCAACTGGAATTACTTGAAAATTGAGTTGCTAGAGTTGAAGCCAAGATCGATGATGCTGACCAAGAGTTGAGACTGAATTCACTACTGTTCAACGGTGTCAAGCAATCCCCCGGCGTTGAAATAAAAGATGCAACAATGAATATTATACGCAATAAGATGGCGTTCTCAGGTCTTGCTGATAGTGATGTTATATCTGTGCATAGGTTTTGGTTGAACTCTGTTGATAGCCGCCCTGATAAAATTTCTCCTGGTTTAGTGAAGTTTAAAGACCGTCACACAGCTGTGAAAGTTTTTGCTTGCAAAAAAAAACCTTGTGAACACGAAAATTTTTCTGGCTGAGAACTATACAAAGAAAAAAAGAGAATTGTTGAATGCTGCAAGGGAAAAATACGGCAATAAGTTCGTGTGGTCAAACCAAGGTCGGATCTACGTCCGTCCAGAGAATGCAACTTCTGCTCGTAGACTTTGGTCTCTGAATGACATATTCGATCGTGATTGAGTGTTTTTTTTTTTTTTTTTTTTTTTTTTTTTTTTTGTATTTAAATTTTGAGTCTTTATGTGTGTTTTTTTGTATTTAAATTTTGAGTCTTTATATGTGTTTATCTATTCTTATTATTATTCAATTATTCATATTCAATTTATGAGTCTTTATATGTGTTTTTTTTTTGTTTTTAAATTTTGATTATTTATATTTGTTTATATATTATTATTATTATTAAGTTATTAATATTTAATTTATTTATATTTTATGTATTGGTTTTATACCTAATTAAGAAAAAAAGATCGTGTCTTTTTATTTTATTTTCTTATTATGGTTAGTTTACTCCCAATACCTCAGTTAGAGTTGCTTGAAAAAAATTAGCTCTTAGTTGATTATGTTTTATAACATAAGATAGGACTCCATTTTCATGATCGAGTTGTTGAATGCCCCAAGCCGCTCCGTCCTAGCCGCTACGTTCGTTTTGAAGAGTTTGGTCACATTAAAAAAGAGTTGTATAGTTTGTGTGTTGCTCAATGGAATTGCCACATAACGTCGGCTTTTGAAGAAATTGTTCAGTTTTTAAGTAATATTGATAGTGTGATTGATGTTTTGGGAATTTGTGAATCATTCTTGAGTTTGTATAGTCTTCTCTCTTCCTACGCTTTTCCAGGTTACCAACTGATATCGAAGTCGCGGCGGGGCGCGGGGGACTTGCATTTTTGATGAGAGAGGGATTGAATTTTGAGGAAAGAGAGGACCTTTATTTATGGAATGAAGGTAAGATTGAAATTTTTTCTATTGAGATTGAAATAAATAATGGCAAAAATTTAATTGTTTGCCTGGCTTATAGACCCCCTGGTGCTCATCCAGAGGAATTTTTTCAGGAGTATGGTATGTTTTTAAGGAGGGCTCAGTCTAATCAATCAGAGTGTGTTATTCTGGGCGATTTTAATTTTGATTTATTGAATTTAAATAGTGTTAATTTAGAATTTTTAAATCTTACATTATCTCATGATTTGCACCCAGTGAATCTGATTCCTTCCCGTATCACTGCTCAGTCGGCAACATTAATTGATAACATATTTGTTTCTTCAAATCTATTGAGGCAAGCATTCTGTGATGTTCTCCTTCAACCTGCTTCTGACAGGGGCGCCAATTAGGGGGGGGGGCCATG
>NC_142812.1:42489837-42506506 GCF_049724085.1 Artemia sp. Qi Xiang Cuo
CTGTGACAAGGTAAACCACAACCAAACACTACTGAAATATTCCAACTCTTGCATTTCAACGAAAAAAATTCAAAATGAACTTTGAAAAATCAAGAAATTGTAACTGTGACAAGGTAAACCACAACCAAACACTACTTAAATATTCCAACTCTTGCATTTCAATGAAAGAAATTGAAAATTAACGTTGAAAAATCAAGAAAATGTAACTGTGACAAGGTAAACCACAAACAAACACTACTGAAATCTTCCATTTCTTGCACTTCATAAAAAGAAAATCATAATTAACTTTGAAAAATCAAGAAAATGTAACTGTGACAAGGTAAACCATAACCAAGCACTACTGAAATAATAATTCTATGTATTTTCTGCTTATGTAATACTATATGATAATAGAATAATAATGAACTTGTCAACTTGACAGTTTATTCTACAACCAAACATTTGTTAAATAGTATCGATAATAATTTTCAATAAATGAAATTCAATAATAAACATTATACAATCAAGAGAATGTAACTTTAACATGGTAAACCACAACCAAACACTACTGAAATATTCCAACTCTTGCATTTCAACGAAAGAAATTCAAAATGAACTTTTGAAAAATCAAGAAAATGTAACTGTGACACTGAAATATTCCAACTCTTGCATTTTAGTGAAAGAAATTCAAAATGAACTTTGAAAAATCAAGAAAATGTAACTGTGACAAGGTAAACCACAACCAAACACTACTGAAATATTCCAACTCTTGCATCTCAGCGAATGAAATTCAAAATGACCTTTGAAAAATCAAGAAAATGTAACTGTGACAAGGTAAACCACAACCAAACACTACTGAAATATTCCAACTCTTGCATTTCAGCGAAAGAAATTCAAAATGAACTTTGAAAAATCAAGAAAATGTAACTGTGACAAGGTAAACCACAACCAAACACTACTGAAATATTCCAACTCTTTCATTTCAGCGAAAGAAGTTCAAAATGAACTTTGAAAAATCAAGAAAATGTAACTGTGAAATTGTAAAACACAACAAAAAACTACTGAAATACAAAATGAACTTTGAAAAATCAATAAAATGTAACTGTGACAAGGTAAACCACAACCAAACACTACTGAAATATTCCAACTCTTGCGTTTGCGCGAAAGAAATTCAAAATGAACTTTGAAAAATAAATTATATGTAACTGTGACACTTTAAAACATAACAAAAAAATACTTATATATAAAAACTCTTGCATATCATAGAAAGAAATTAAAAATGAACATTGAAAAATCAATAAAAATTAACTGTGTCAAGGTAAACCACAAAAAAACACTACTGAAATATTCCAACTCTTGCATTTCAGCTAAAGAAATTAAAAATGAACTTTGGAAATATAAATAAAATTTAACTGTGACATTGTAAACCACACCCAAACACTACTGAAATATTCCAACTCTTGAATTTCAACGAAAGAAATTCAAAATGAACTTTGAAAAATCAATAAACTTTAAATTTTACAATTGAAAACAAAAACAAAAAATAATGAACTATTAAAAAACTTTAAATTAAAATTAATAAAATTAAAATTGAAATTTTAAAAATAGAGAAAATGTAAGTGTGACAATATAAACAACAACCAAACATTACTGAAATATTCCAACTATTGAATTTCAAAGAAATAAATTCAAAATGAACTTTGAAAAATAAAGAAAATGTAAATGTGACAATTTAAAACACAACCAAACACTTCTTAAATAGTACAAATCTTGCATGTAAAAGAAAGACATTCAAAATGAACTTTTAAAAATCATGAAAATTTAATTCTGACACGTAAAAACACAGACAAACACTTCTGAAATAGTCCAACTCTTGCTTTTCAACGAACGATATTCAAAATTTTCTCTGAAAAAATAGTAAAATGTAACTTCCATACGGTCCACCGTGAGCAAACCCTACCGAAATAGTCAAAATCTTGCATTTCGGCAAAAGAAATTCAAAATAAACTTTGAAAAATCAAGAAAGTGTAACTGTGACAAGGTAAACCACAACCAATCACTACTGAAATATTCCAACTCTTGCTGTTCAGCGACAGAAATTCAAAATGACCTAATACAAATCATTATACTGTAATGGTGACAAGTAAACCCTAAAAGTAACACAACTGAAATATTCCAACTCTTGCAGTTCAACGAAAGAAATTCAAAATGAACTTTGAAAAATCAAGAGAATGTAACTCTGACATGCTAAACCACGACCAAACACTGCTGAAAAATTCCAACTCTTGCATTTAAACGAAATAAATTCAAAAATAACATTGAAAAATCATGAAATGTAACTGTGACAATGTAAACCAAAAGCAAACACTTCTGAAATATTCCAACTCTTGCATTTCAACGAAAGAAATTCAAAATGAACTTTGAAAAATCAAGAAAATGTAACTGTGACAAGTTAAAACACAACCAAACACTACTGAACTATTCCAACTCTTGCATTTCAACGAAAGAAATTCAAAATGAACTTTGAAAAATCAAGAAAATGTAACTGTGACAAGGTAAACAACAACCAAACACTACTAAAATATTCCAACTCTTTCATTTCAACGAAAGAAATTCAAAATGAACTTTGAAAAATCAAGATAATGTAATTGTGACAAGGTAAACCACAACCAATCACTACTGAAATATTCCAACTCTTACATTTCAACGAAAGAAATTCAAAATGAACTTTGAAAAATCAAGAAAATGTAACTGTGACAAGGTAAACCACAACCAAACACTACTGAAATATTCCAACTCTTGCATTTCAACGAAAGATATTCACAATGAAGTGTGATATATCAAGAAAATGTAACTGTGACAAGGTAAAACTGAGTCTCTCAATCCCCCGTAAAGCTCTTTTAAAAGATGCAAAAACTACTTATTTAACACAAAAAATTTCGTTTTTAATGACCACCAAGTAAAGAAAAACCACACGGAATCAGGCAACTGAGTCTCTCAAACACCTTAAATCTCTATTAAAATATACAAAAACTACTTATTAAACACAAAAATTTCGTTTTTAATGACCATCAAGTAAATAAAAACCACACGGAATCCGGCAACTGAGTCTCTCAGTCCCCGTAAAGCTCTTTTAAAAGATAAAAAAACTACTTATTTAACACAAATATTTCGTATTTAATGACCACCAAGTAAAGGAAAACCCCACGGAATCCGTCAACTGAGTCTCTCAATCCCCGTAAAGCTCTTTTAAAATATACAAAAACTACTTATTTAACACAAAAATTTCGATTTTAATGACCATCAAGTAAAGAAAAACCACACGGAATCCGGCAACTGAGTCTCTCAATCCCCGTAAAGCTCTTTTAAAAGATACAAAAACTACTTATTTAACACACAAATTTCGATTTTAATGACCACCAAGTAAAGGAAAACCACACTGAATTAGGCAACTTAGTCTCTCAAACCCTGTAAAGCTCTTTTAAAAGATACAAAAACTACTTATTTAACACATACAAAAACTAATTATTTAACACAAAAATTTCGTTTTTAATGACCATCAAGTAAAGAAAAACCACACTGAATCCGGCAACTGAGTCTCTCAATCCCAGTAAAGCTCTTTTAAAAGATACAAAAACTACTTATTTAACACAAAAATTTCGTTTTTAATGACCACCAAGTAAAGGAAAACCACACGGAATGAGGCAACTGAGTCTCTCAATCCCGGTAAAGCTCTTTTAAAAGATACAAAAACTACTTATTTAACACAAAAATTTCGTTTTTAATGACCATCAAGTAAGAAAAACCACATGGAATCCGGCATCTGAGTATATCAATCCCTTTAAAGATATTTTAAAAGATACAAAAACTACTTATTTAAGACACAAAAATTTCGTTTTTAATGACTACCAAGTAAAGAAAAACCACATGGAATCCGGCAACTGATTCTCTCACACCCCGTAAAGTTATTTTAAAAGATACAAAAAACTAATTATTTAACAAAAAAATTTCTTATTTAATGACAACCAATTAAAGAAAAATCACAAGGAATCATTCTACTGAGTCTCTCAAAACCCTTAGATCTATTTTAAAATATAAAAAAACTAATTATTTAACACAAAAATAACTTTTTTAATGAAAATCAAGTAAAGAAAAGACAAACGGAATCAGTCAACTGAGTCTCTCAAACACTGTCAATGTATTTTAAAAGATAAACAACATTACAAAAAAGGAAAGAAAAACCACATGGAATCCGGCAACTGAGTCTATCAATCCCCGTAAAGCTCTTTTAAAAGATAAAAAAACTACTTATTTAACACAAAAATTTCGATTTTAACGACCACCAATTAAAGAAAAACCACACGGAATCGGGCAACTGAGTCTCTCAATCCCCGTAAAGCTCTTTTAAAAGATGCAAAAACTACTTATTTAACACAAAAATTTCGTTTTTAACGACCACCAAGTAAACGAAAATCACACGGACTTATGCAACTGACTCTCTCAATCCTCTTAAAGCTCTTTTAAAAGATATAAAAACTACTTATTTAACACAAAAATTTAGTTTTTAATGACAATCAAGTAAAGAAAAATCACACGGAATTAGGCAACTGAGTCTCTCAAACCCCTTAAATCTCTTTTAAAAGATATAAAAACTACTTATTTTAACACAAAATACAAGCAAGCAAATAACACGGGAATTCCTATACACGCAAGCAAATAATTGAGTTATTTTTACGTCACAATGTTTCAACTTAAAATCATTCTAATTATAGCATCCCATTTCTCATACTTTAATTAACAGTTACGCTTTCTTAACCATCGGAAGTTTAACCAACGAAAATTAAGTTATAGACAATACTGGTTTAATCTCTTGGCAAAGGTGTGATGACCTGTAGAAATCTTTACCTACTAGAAGAACCTGTTTGGTATAGGGGCGCAAGCAAATTCAATAGACGGACTATACTCTTATGGTGGAAAATAGAGTACTATTTCTTTTATATAATTATAGTTTTTTATAATTATATTATTATATATTTTTTTTTATATAATTATAGTTTTTTTTAGAATGAGTGGGGATATCAGAATATTGTTTTTCATTGGAGTCTTTTGTCAGGGTCTCAGGGAGGTCAAGACAGTTTATTATTTTGCCATTTTTGTCTATCATTTCTGGAATATAGACCTTCAGGGCCGATCTGGAAATGAAGCGCGAGGAGGGCGGAACTCTATCGATCTCCCTCTCTGTGTTGAGGTAGGACTGTATAATTTGTTGTCCTTTTATGTGTTGATATCAAATAAGCGTATTTTTTCAGGTGCCTTCTTTATATACATGTGATCAATCCAAACAAAAGGGATTTTGTTCCAGTACCCGAAATTCTACGACTGATCGATGAAAAATACGATATTCTTAAGACTTACTACAATGCAAGCCAATCTGGTATAGTATCAATAACTGTAAGTAATAAATTATAGAGAAGGCTAGAGTAGATACCTATATATAGCTCGTGACTACACCACGTGGTTTATGGTTTTCTCAGTGAGAATGAAAAAACAGGAATTTTCTCACTTGGAAAAACAGGAATTTTGTCACATTTATGGTTATTTTCACGGATGGTTATGTGTGTTGGTCAATTTATTGATGTTTTTCTCGGATGTCAACATCAAATTATGGATGTTTTATGGTTTTTGTCAGTGAGAATTTGAAAAACAGGAACTTTGTCACATTTATGTCTGTTTTCATGGATGGTTATGTGTGTTGATCGATTTATTTGATGTTTTTCATGGATTTTGTCAGTGAGAATTTGAAAAACAGTAACTTTCTCACATTTTTTTATGTTTTTTTGGTTTTTGTCGGTGAGAATTTTAAAAAAAAGGAACTTTCTCACTGAGAAAACCATGAACCACGTGGTCCTGTCAGCATTTTTAATGCTGACGGGACACCAAATATAGGCATGGATTTCTGAGAAATTGATTGCGTAATCGATTGGGAATTTGGAACACCTGTGCTGTCAGTCATTAATCAAATTGTTTCCGGGCAAAGTTTAATAATGTCTGACAGGTACTGTCAACATTTCTCCAGGAATAGATCCAAGTCATTAATGTCTTTGCCTCGGAAACAACTCTTTTGGTCGAACTCCAAAGATATTAATAACCAAACGTCATGGAAACAATTCTCCAAGAAACATCTTAGCGATGAATTGTTTTAGCGCGGGAATCAGGTTTCTTATTAATTTGAAATGCGTTAGCGCAGAGATGCCAAAAACAAAAGGAACACGCTGAAATTACGTTTAGGGATTATTTGGGCGAAACTGTTTTAGACAGGTTATGGAATTATTTCGGCGAAACAGTTAGAGACATTCTAAAAGATGATTATAGAAGAGAATTTGAGGGTGAAACTCTGCGGTCGTTATAATACACAAGTTTCATTTGAACAGTGTTGTGAGGTCTTCTGCCCCAACCCCAAAGGGTTCCGATCCCCACCACCCCAACCCCGAACGACACGCACGATCCTCGAAGGTCCCCCAAGCTCCCAAAGAGCCCCAGCCCCCCAAACGCCCTCCTCAGACCCTCAAAGGCCCTCCCCCGGTCCTCAAGGGTCCCCCGGGCTCTGGTCCTCAAGGGGCCCCCCAGACCCCCAAAGGTCCCTGGACCCCAAACGCTCTCCTCAGACCCTCAAAGGCCCTCCCCTGGTCCTCAAAGGGCCCCCGGACCCCCAAAGGGCCCCCCGGACCCCCCGGACCCCCTGCGGCGCATCCCCATGCGGCGCTTTCCTGGCCCGCGGCGCTTCTCGGTTCCGGGGGACCTTTGAGGACTGGGGGAGGGCATTTGGGGTCCGGGGGTCTGAGGAGAGCGTTTGGGGTCCGGGGGACCTTTGGGGGTCTGGGGGGCCCTTGAGGACCAGGGGAGGGCCTTTGAGGGTCTGAGGAGGGCGTTTGGGGGGCGGGGGCTCTTTGGGAGCTTGGGGGACCTTTGAGGACCGCGCGCTTCCTTCAGGGTGGGGGTGGTGGGGATCGGAACCCTTTGGGGTTGGGGTAGAGGACCTCACGACACTGTTCAAATGAAACTTGTGTATTATAACGACCGCAGAGTTTCACCCTCAAATTCTCTTCTATAATCATCTTTTAGAATGTCTCTAACTGTTTCGCCGAAATAATTCCATAACCTGTCTAAAACAGTTTCGCCCAAATACTCCCTAAACGTAATTTCAGCGTGTTCCTTTTGTTTCTGGCATCTCTGCGCTAACGCATTTCAAATTAATAAGAAACCTGATTCCCGCACTAAAACAATTCATCGCTAAGATGTTTCTTGGAGAATTGTTTCCATGACGTTTGGTTATTAATATCTTTGGAGTTCGACTAAAAGAGTTGTTTCCGAGGTAAAGACATTAATGACTTGGATCTATTCCTGGAGAAATGTTGACAGTACCTGTCAGACATTATTAAACTTTGCCCGGAAACAATTTGATTAATGACAGACAGCACAGGTGTTCCAAAGTCCCAATTGATTACGCAATCAATTTCTCAGAAATCCATGCCTATATTTGGTATCCCATCAGCATTCAAAATGCTGACAGGACCACGTGGTTTATGGTTTTCTCAGTGAGAAAGCTTCTGTTTTTTCAAATTCTCACTGACAAAAACCATAAAAACAGAAATAAATGTGAGAAAGTTCCTGTTTTTCAAATTCTCACTGACAAAATCCATGAAAAACATCAAATAAATCGATCAAGACACATAACCATCCAAAAAAACAGACATAAATGTGAGAAAATTCCTGTTTTTCAAATTCTCACTGACAAAAACCATAAAACATCCATAATTTGATGTTGACATCCGAGAAAAACATCAATAAATTGACCAACACACATAACCATCCGTGAAAACAACCATAAATGTGACAAAGTTCCTGTTTTTACAAGTGAGAAAATTCCTGTTTTTTCATTCTCACTGAGAAAACCATAAACCACGTGGTGTAGTCACGAGTTATATATAGGTATCTACTGGCTAGCACTTATTAGATGATTTATTAGACACAGACACAGGATTTGTTCTTTTTTCTTTTTTTTGGGAAGGGGGCCGTTTTAAAAACATGCAAGAAATATATGAATTACTTGAAAAATATAAGAATTCCTAAATATCAAGAGGGGGGGTGTCAATTTTCAGTAGTTCTTATTTGCAGAGTCGTTCCTCAGTTTTTATTTTGGTTTTGTAGGATTCAGGTTCGGAAATAGTCATTTTTACTCATCTTTCTAGTATCCTGATAAGAGCTATTCGCTTATTTTTTACATTAAACGTCTTTCTCATGTTCTTGTTTGCATCTAAATGATTATTATACGTGTGGTAAGCCAACTCCCTGATGATGCTATAATATTTCTGGTTGAATTTGAACTACGTATGGAGCCGCTGCGGAGTTATGTTATTGAAACGAACTGGTTGGTGTGTTGGCGGTATATATTGTTCCTCTTTTCGTATTAAATTCATTAATTTTCAGTATTTTCAATTATCATAAAAATTAGTTCAATAAATAACGTATATCAATTTTCTATGTTGCTTCAGGATCATATCTTGCTACATAATTTTATGTATGTCTAATATGAATGTTTTCCCCTCACTGATTTTACCCATTATTACATTTATTTTTCATTTATTACAAAATTGACTTTAATTACCTTACTTTAAAATTGACAAAAAATGAACTTCAGTCGGATTAATGCTGAAGTACCAGGGGACCAAGCTTTGTTCAGTGAAGCAAATTTTGGACATAAACATGGGTCCGGTGTATACTCCCTCTAGCAAAACCCCTTAGAAACTTCCATCAGAAAATCCCCTCTCCCTTTCCCGCGGGAAATCTCTCACGGACAATGCCTCCCCCCCTTGAGAAGCTCTCCGCATGTAAATTGACCAGCCAAGTTGAGAGTAACACAAATAAAGAGAATGGAGAAATGAAAGAATTCTGGAATATTCAGCTTTTATTCCAAAATACCGTTAGAATATATAGTGTAGAATATCCTGTAGGATTTATTTTTCTATTTTATTTCTTTTAATTCTTCTTTTCGTGTTTTTGGAGGTTGATTTATTATGGCAGAGTAAGATAAAGGTTAAAGAAAGTAATTTGTTAAAGATTGTTTGAAATACTAGGAGACCGAGCTTCGCTCGATGAAAAGAAAGACAGTTTTTGTAAGAACTTCAGTTTCATTTTATTTTACGTGGCAAAACTTTTTGTATATTTATACTACTGTATATAAATAATATACAGGAGAATCACCACTCAGTAATATTTGGCTACTACAGTCTTGGCGCGTATAAAAGCTCCGCCCATATACTCGTACGTCCTCGTCCATCGGAACGCTGATGGCAGATCAAATGAGAACCCTGGAACACGTATTCTCACAGAAACTTTCTCAAAATTCCTTTGAAACCAACTCGAGAGTTTGCAACCTACTTGTAATTTCAAAAACATCTAATAATAACATTATACTACTAATTATTGATTTTTATATATGTATTGGAATAAATTAACTTAAAATTTAGTGTTACAAAGTTTGAAGCCAAGTTTCGCGGTCACGAGAAATCTGACTTGTCTACCCTGAAAAAATCTAATGTTGCTTATGTTTTTACGTTCTCCGGAACATTTGCATCTCGGTCCGGCCTTGTAGAATGGTTGAGATGGAAATGATTCTACTGTATATATCTATCTACAGTGATTTATACTGAGTAATTTTTCTATACAATCAACAACCGAATTAAATTGTAATGTGGTCTTTAAAATATTCAGTACAGACCCTCATCTTCAGCAAATTTATTATTATCATTCCAAGTATTTGTGAGTCATTCATTTTAGAAATTTTGGGAAAATTTAACTATGGAAAAAGCATTCCAATAAAAAATTTGACTACTGTCTAGCCCGTCATCTTTGGATTAGAAGTCCGGCCCGCTATCTATTGTGCTAAGCAGGTCTGTAAACGGTTCTAGGCGTTTACTCCCAGAAAATTCCCCCTGGAAAATATCCTCCCACGGAAAAAAATCGCCCGCGGACCCCCCCCCCCCGCGGGAAATCCCGTAGACTCCATAGTTTTTACTTTGAAGATTTTTTAATTTATAATAGGCTGTTTACTTTTATTTAAAAAACTTGTTCAGTGTGTTTCCCATTAGCAAATACTATCTTTAAGTATTAAATAAAAAAAAACGACAAGTTTTTGAACTGAAAGTAAGGAGCAACATCAAACCTTAAAACGAACAGAAATTATTACGTATATGATAGGGGTTGCCTCCTCCTCCAGACCTCGCTCTTTACGCTAAAGTTTTTTCTTATGTGATTTTAAAACAAAACTTATTATTCTACTTAAATGGTCACTGTGTTTCAGGAATCGTTCTTAAAGAATTAGGACAAAAAGTCAAAACTTTAGCGTAAAGAGCAAGGCCTTGTGGAAGGGGCAACTCCTTTCATATACGTAATAATTTCTGTTTGTTTTAAGTTTTGATGTTGCTTCTTACTTTCAGTTGAGAAAACTTGTTTGTTGTTAATTTAATTTCCGATCGTTTTTAAATAATACCGAGATATCCGTCTCTCCGTGAAGAATTCCGGTTCTTGTGTATTATACGCCACTCACTCAAGTTTACTCTGTTTAAAACTCGAAAACAGGTCGGTTTGTTCGTTAGTTTCTTTGTTACTTAAGAAACAAATTTGGGCTATATATTTGCATATAGAATTGTTTTTTGACTTCAAACTGTCTAAATACTTTGCCCCCCCCCCTCATGTACAAATATATAGCCCAAATTTTTTATTTCCCATCTATTCTGTCACTTGTCTTTGTCTTGTCTCATGCTAAGCTGAAAGAAACTATTGAAGAAACCGGTTTGTTCAAGTTTACGCTTTTATACAGCGTAAACTTGAATGAGTGGCACGTAATACCCAGGTACCAAAATTGCTTCCACCTATGGGAAATAAAACAAACTCAAATAAAATTCTCAAATTTGGAAAACCTTATTTTCCATGGGGGTATTTTCAAGGGGTTATTTTCCGCGGAGTGTATTTTCCAGGGGGGGGGGTTCCGGGAGGTAAACGCCGGTTACCCTGTGAAGACTAATAAAGAAAACAGAATCATGAGAAGCGCACATGAATGTGACGTCATTCATTGTTTTTCAAAATTTAGGGTCTAAATGATTTTTTTTCCAAATTTCTGACCTATCTAAATAGTTTTTCGCGCCAAGAAATAAACATAAGAGAATAAGAATACTAATAACGTGATTTCTTTGCTTCTCATTTGCTCAGAGAGCCACCACTACAAAGAAAGATGTACTCTCTTGGTGCTTCCAAAATCACACACTCACTCCTTGTAATTAATAAAGACACAAATACCTCAAGACACACCCCAGACATCATCGCGTGGCCCCCCACACCCCCAAATGCTTAGTTGGCACCAACACTCACCTCTCACCCCGATTATACCAATTGTTGAATGCTACCATAGAGTGTGGAAAAGGGACATGGGGGGGGGGGCGAACTTTGATGATTTAACATATATTTAATGTATTTAATTTATAACATGTATAAAAAAAACTGCTACCTTTGCGCCATAGATAGTCCACGTCTTACCCTGCAGAAGTAAAGTAAATGCAAAATTAGCTTGATTTAGGATTTTTTTTTTTAGCAATAATAATTTATTGCTTTTGACCCAGTGTAAAGCAAAAGTAAAAATTAACGCAAAACAAGTAAAAAAAAACTTTTGCTCTTACTTAAAGCCTACACTAGGCTTCAATTTGTTTGTTTTTCTAGCGATTATACTTAGAATTTCAAACGGAACATATCGTACGAACCGAGCAGTGCTGTTCAGTTGAGAAATATTATGTGGAAGCAAATGTTTCTTGAGAAACATATTTCTCAAGTGAGTTCAGCACTGTTATTTGTTATTTTTAAAACTTTCGACAGAAATTTTTTGAACAGAAATATCTGGAAGACGAACTTCATTAGTAGTAAGGGCATAATAGATTGAAAACTTAAATTCAATAGTACAGTCACGCCTACAATAATATGGTAAAAAGTGTAATAGATAGAAAACTTACATGCACTATCACAAGCCTGATACATTGATACGCGTGTATATTTTCAAATAATTGGGTTACCAGGGTCATTAGACTATTACAATGAACTCTTTATGGGTTGCTAGACATGTTTTTTTTATTATGACATCGATTTTTTGTGTGTCAGTCGATTAGAGAAAGTTGGTGGCTAGTCCAATATAATAACTTGATTGGTCGTTTTTCTAAAAAAAAAAACTTAAAGGAATAGTTTTATTTACAATTAATATTAGTAAGAGAATTGAATTAAAAGAAAATAGTTTTTATTTTCAAGGATATTAATAGAGGAAAAAAATGAGTTGTGTATTTACAGTATTGGAGATTAATGATGGAGCTATCAACAGTTATGTAATTACTTCTTTAGTTTACGAGATTTTCGAATTTTTTTGCGAAGAGGTATTAGCGTAAAGGTATTGCGATGGTTAAGAATGCCTCACGGGTAATTAAAGAATGGGGTGCTTGCATCAACAATACAAAGAACATGCTCAGATACTTAATAGATTTGACGCTTACAAGAGACATTGCTAGAAGGTATTCAATAGCTTAATTGAAAAGTAACGATAGAATGACATTGTGACTTGACCTAGCTTTACCTCGCCGATGTGGTCTGTATAATACATAAGTAACGTTTGAAAAGTATTGTCAATTTAAAAAGAAATGTCTCAAGTATTTTGAGGGGGATGGGTTGCATGGAGGGTTGAGTTGCACAAGGGTTCAGTTAAAGGGGCTACAGTTACCCGGGGGTTTCGGTTAGACAGGGGTCCAGTTACAAGGGGGGTTCAGTTGCACGGGGGGTTGAGTTAAATGGGGATTGAGTTCCACGAGAGTAGTGCTTTGTCGTGGTTTAACTTCTCATAGTTACATTCTCTTGATCTTTCAAAGTTCACTTTGATTTTAGTTACATGGAGGGTTCAGTTGCACGAGGTTGAGTTAGATAGGGCTTGAGTTTCACAAGAGTAGTGCTTTGTCATGGTTTAGCTTGTCACAGTTACTCTCTTTGGGCTGTTTGTGTTTCTTTGGGTTGTGTGTGTGTCTTTGGGCTATGTAAGCCACCGGTCCTCAGAGGTCCCCGAAGCCCTCTTGGGCCCCCCTCAGACCCTCAAAGCCCTTCCCCGGACTCCCGTCTTTTGGAAGTGAATGGTGTCGCAAACGGAGGTTTTAGGGTGCAGGGGGTTAGATTTTCGAGTTTTCGGAATTTGATGTCTTAGTCGTTCGGTGCTGGATGTTGTCTGAATTATAGGAGTCGGGGTGTATGGTTTGCTATTTTTGAATTTTAGGAGTTTGATTTATTAGTCTTTCTTCAGTGTGTGTTGTCTGAAATATCTTATTTGGGATGTGTGGTAACGTTTGAAAAATATTGTCAATTTAAAAAGAAATGGCTGAAAAGTGTTTTGAGGGGGATGGGTTGCATGGAGGGGTGAGTGGCACGAGGGTTCCGTTAACGGGGATACAGTTGCACGTGGGGTTTCGGTTATACAGGGGTTCAGTTACACGGGGGAGTCAGTGGCACAGGGGTTGAGTTAAATGGGAATTGAGGTCCACGAGAGTAGTGCTTTGTCGTGGTTTAGCTTGTCACACTTTTAAAGGAGCTTTACGGGGTTTGAGAGAGGCAGTCGCATAATTCAGTGCGATATTTTCGTAAGAGGTACTCATTAAAAATTAACTATATGTGTTGACGAAGTAGATTTTCTAACTTTTAAATTAGCGACACGGGGAGTTACAGTGGCAGTTTTATATGTCTAAAAGAGTTATGTTTTCTTGGTGCTAGTTAACATTGAAATTTTTTTGGAAAATAAGAAGTTTTGCTTCCTTTAAATGGGATGTATAGGGATTGTTAGACTCGTTGACCTAAATCCATGTGAATTTACTATACTTGGTAGTCATTAAAAACGAAATTTTTGTGTTAAATAAGTAGTTTTTTTATCTTTTAAAAGAGCTTTAAGGGGTTTGAGAGACTCAGTTGCCTGATTCCGTGTGGTTTTTCTTTACTTGGTGGTCATTAAAAACGAAATTTTTGTGTTAAATAAGTAGTTTTTCTATCTTTTAAAAGAGCTTTAAGGGGTTTGAGAGACTCAGTTGCCTGATTCAGTGTGGTGGTTATACAGGGGTTCAGTTACAAGAGGGTTCAGTTGCTCGGTGGTCGAGTTAAATGGGGATTGAATTCCATGAGAGTACGAGAAAATGACTGACAAGGGTTTTGAGGGAGATGGGTTACTAGGAGGGGTGAGTTGCATGAGATTTCAGTTAAAAGGGGTGCAGTTACACGGGGGTTTCGGTTATACAGGGGTACAGTTACACGGGGGGTCAGGTGCACGGGGCTTGAGTTAAATGGGCATGGATTTCCACGAGAATAGTGCTTTTTCGTGGTTTAGATTGTCTAAGTTCTAAAAGAGCTTTACGGGGATTGAGAGACTCAGTTGCCTAATTCCGTGTTTTTTCATTACTTGGTGGTCATTAAAAACGAAATTTTTGTGTTAAATAAGTAGTTATTGTAACTTTTAAAAGAGCTTTACGGGGATTGAGAGACTAAGTTGCCTAATTCCGTGTGGTTTTTCTTCACTTGGTGGTCATTAAAAACGAAATTTTTGTGTTATATCAGTAGTTTTTTTACCTATTGATAGATATTTAAAGGGTTTGATAGACTCAGTTTCCTTATTCCGTGTGGTTTTCCTTTAATTTGTGTTAATTTAAATATAAATGTTGTTTTGATATATTTATTTTGTTTTTATTTTAATATATACTTAATGGGTTTGAGAGACTCAGTTGCATTCTTCCTTGTGGTTGTTATTTAATTGGTGTTCATTAAAAACGAAATTTTTGTGTTAAAAAAGTAGTTTTTGTATCTTTTAAAATAGCTTTAAGGTGTTTGAGAGACTCAGTTGCCTGATTCCGTGTGGTGGTTATACAGGGGTTCAGTTACAAGGGGATTCAGTTGCACGGGGGTTGAGTTAAATGGGGATTGAGTTCCACGAGAGTTCGAGAAATGACTGAAAAGGGTTTTGAGGGAGATGGGTTGCATGGAGGGTTGAGTTGCATGAGAGTTCAGTTAAAGGGGGTACAGTTACACGGGGGTTGCGGTTAGACAGGGGTTCAGTTACAAGGGGGTTCAGTTGCACGGGGGTTGAGTTAAATGGGGATTGATTTCCACGAGAGTAGTGCTTTGTCGTAGTTTAGCTTGTCACACTTTTATAAGAACAGGAAGGTGATTGTGAGAGTATGTCTCACGAGTGAGTGGAACTTAGAAGTAGTAAAAAACGAAATTTTTGTTTTCAAGCATTAGTTTTTGTTTATTTTAAAAGTTCTTGACGGGGATTGTGTTACTATGTTGCCTATTTACATGGGGTTTTTTTTCACATAAAGGTCATTAAAAATTAAGTTTTTGTGTTAAATAAGTAGTTTTGTATCTTTTAAAATAGCTTTACAGGGTTTGAGAGACTCTGTTGCCTTATTCCGAGTGTTTTTACTTGACTTGATGGTCATTAAAAACTAAATTTGTGTGTTAAATAAGTAGCTCTTGTATATTTTAAAATAGATATAAGGGGATTGAGAGACTCAGTTGCTTGATTCCGTTTGATGGTTATACAGGGATTCAGTTACAAGGGGGTTCAGTTGCACGGGGTTGAGTTAAATGGGAAGTGAGTTCCACGACAGTACGAGAAAATGACTGAAAAGTGTTTTGAGGGAGATGGGTTGCATGGAGGGTTGAGTTGCAAGAGAGTTCAGTTAAAGGGGGTTCAGTTACACGGGGGTTTCGGTTATACAGGGGTTCAGTTACAAGGGGGTTCAGTTGCACGGGGGTTGAGTTAAATGGGGATTGAGTTCCACGAGAGGAGTGCTGTGTCGGGCTTTAGATTGTCACAGTTTTAAAAGAGCTTTAAGGGGATGGAGAGACTCAGTTGCCCAATTCCGTGTGATTTTTCTTTACTTAGTATTGGTTAAAAACTAACTATTGGTGTTAAATCCGTAGTTTTTGTATCTTTTCAAAGAGCTTTAAGGGGTTTGAGGGACTCAGTTGCCTAATTCCGTGTGTTTTTTCTTAACTTGGAGGACATTAAAAAATAAATTTTTGTGTTAAATAAGTAGTTTTTGTATATTTTAAAGAGCTTTAAAGGGATTGAGGTACTCAGTTGCCTGATTCCGCGTGTATATTCTTTAAATGGTGGTCATTAAAATTAAATTTTTTTGTTAAATAAGTAGTTTTTGTATCTTTTAAAAGAGCTTTAAAGGGTTTGAGAGACTCAGTTGCCTGATTCCGTGTAGTTTTTTATTTAGTTGTTTGTCATTTGTTGTATCTTTTTTAAGAGATTTACAGGGTTTTAGAGACTCAGTTGCCTAATGCAGTGTTGTTTTTCTTTACTTGGTGGTCATTAAAAACGAAATTTTTTTGTTAAATAAGTAGTTTTTGTATCTTTTAAAAGAGCTTTACGGGGATTGAGAGACTCAGTTGCCGGATTCCGTGTGATTTTTCGTCTTTTCAGTAAAGACATTCGATATCCTAAAAGTATTTAATTCAAATTTTTTAAAACTTCGAAATTTTTCAACTTTATTTATTTTTTTCTTTTTGTACATAACTTAAAATGTCAAAATATGCTTACAGATCTAACAATTGCGCTCTG
>NC_142812.1:43084729-43155515 GCF_049724085.1 Artemia sp. Qi Xiang Cuo
GGAAAACTCATTCCAAGAAAAACACAATTAAAGATTCTGACCCTTTACATTTTCGGCATTATACAAAAATCCTGAAAAACTAAAAAAAAAATAACAATAATATACACCTCTACATGACAGGATAAGATAGAACGTAAAAAAAGAACTAAATTCTCACAATTAAATGAAAAAAAAATGTCAAAATAAGGGTATAATATAATTTTGCTTTCAGGTTAATCAGGATAAATTTTTATAATTAATTGCAGGTCATTTTCTAGTCTTTCTAATTCTATTATACGGTTTTCAGTTAATGTAATTTCATGTTATAAATATGAAAAAAAAGTGAAAACATGTATGAGCGTTATTCTATGATTGCAAGACTTATAAACCATTAAATATACAGCTAATTGTTTTTTTTGTTGACTGAAGTTTTTGTTGCTAATTAGCGGAGGGTTAATCTGAGTCTCAGTGCCCCGACCGTATACAGGGGGGGAGGGGATTTAATCACCCTTCCCTTGAAATTGTTGTTCGACTCATAAAAACGTAACATAAATGAATATAAACAAATTTTTGATGCGTTCTTTAAAGTATTGTTTGTAACCCCCCCCCTCCCTCCGAAAAAAATCTTTTGTAATTCAGAGCCTTTTGGAAAATTCATGGCTCCAATATTCATGTCACCAAATTTTTTGCATTTTCGAATTTATTATGGTTTGCCATCAACGGTTAATCTAACTTATCTTGGCTTTCCCAATATAGCTTCGCGCCCACTCGGTATTCTAATAATACAAACTCTCTTCAATCGACTTACTGATCAGACGGATATCCTACGAATTTGACAAAGTTCTAATGCCAGCCTCAGAAGTGATAACAGGACAGAGACGGGTGAACTTTCAGTCATAATTGGGGATAAATTTCCACCCCATGTTATAGAACCCAGGCTTGGTAGATTCGGTAGGTCCCTCTGTGAGCCAGGTACAGCTGATAAAGCAATGACTGATTTCACGCTACAATAAAAAAGAATTGAAACAACTAAGTATTTAACACAGAGTAGAGGCAAAGTAAGAACAAAGAGTATAAGCAAAGAGTACAGATAAACCAAGTAAAAACCTAGAAACTAAAATAGTACCAAACAACTTGCAAACTATCCTACTTACCGAGTTTCAGTGTTGTTTTCACGAATTGTAAGCTCTCTTGTGTGTTAGCATTCTATATTCTCTCTGTTTTCAATTTGTTTCTTCAGTTGTTATACTTTTTTTGTTATACGTCCCTGCATTTAGATTGGTTCTTGTTTTTACGAATTGTAAGCTCTTGTGTGTGCTCTTTATCTCTCTTTCCCTCCATTCTCTAGTCCCTCTGTTTTCAAATTTTAACCCTCTGAACCCTATCAGACACAACGTTGAAGGTCATAATAACTAGGATTATCCAGACAACTTATTCGTAGCCTCATGGCTACGAATAAGTACCTTCGCACCTAATTATGGACGTAATAGATTGGAGTTCATTCATGAGAGGGACACGTTACATTCTTTTCTTAAACCACCATGTGCCACTAAAAAAGGTTACAAATATTGTTAGATATTTCTTTTACTTCAGTGCAAGTCTCTTGTAATTACTATTAGCTTCAACTGAAAGTAAATTGTTTGCCAAATTTCTAAGAGTCGTATCCAAGAGCACTATTTTTCACAATAATTAACAATATATCCAGTGATTGAACAAGTTTATTTATGTACATTTCATCTTTACGGTGGTCAGAAATGACCAAAAAAATCAAAAAGTGTCAAATGATCATTTAGCTTACAAAGATTTACTAAGTTATAAAGTTTGGCATATAAAAACTCTAACAATGACTCACTAGACGAGACAGACCTATACTTACCAGACAGATTTGGACTTACCCAACATAGAAAACAGTGATTTACCAGAGCAGATCAAACAGTTTATCCAGAGTTGGAGAGTTGAAAAATCTTGCTATAATTCTTTCAAATAGTTTTTCGGCTCTTGTGATAACCTGCACCATATTGCAACTTGACTGCTTTGTTAAATATTTGAAGTATGTTGAGACAGCAGACAAAGCAGAAGCGGAGGCATTTCTTCCCGCATCCTACACTCATAAAAAAATTCACAATAACGGAAAAATGGGAAAAATGAAGAATGTTATTAATTTTAGGAAAAAAAACTTCCAAGCAACAATCTATGGTAGCAGGGTCGTATCCAGGATTTTTTTGGGGAGTGAGTTTATAAAAGGATTTTTTCGGGGAGGGGGTTTATCAAAGGATTTTAGGGGGGGGGGTTAAAAACGCATAAAAATGTTTTATATTTATCTTCGTTACGTTTTTAAGAGTCGGACACACATTTCGTGGTAGGGGTTCAAACCCCCTAGCCCCCTCCCTTGGATACTGTCTTGTAAGCTATTGTAAGGCAGCATTGTTTTTATTTCGAGGACAATTAATGAATAAAAAAGATATATATAGAGGACAAAAAGGGATAGCCATCTTTACTACTGTGCTACAGAATCATAAATAATTCTGAAAAAAAATACATATGCTGTTACGGATTTTGTTTTCCATTGGCTTTCAAAGTAATCATACCAGCAACAAGCATGGGTAACGAGCATGTCAAAACAAGCAAAGTTAAATCTTTCTTGCGAAGTTTGGCTCACTGGCTTCTCCTTGGAAGATTAAAATAAAATTGAATCCATCCAAAAAAAAGATGAAAATAAATCATACAATGAATTCATCATTTCATAGTTTTTACTTAAAAAAACTCTTCAAATAAGTTTCAAAGAAAGTAGACGTCCTTGCTCTCTTACTCTCAATAAAAATTTAGGCTAGACATGCTTGTCTAGTAACAAAAAAATCTCGCCATAAAAACCTTTTTCCCAAAAGAAAATCCCCACCCAGGTCTTACCGGCCTCAGAATCTGTCTCAGCCCACTTCTACCTTGTCCCCCGGTCACTCTGTTACTTCTAGATAAGAAAAAACTAGTATCTCGTACATTACAGAAAAAAATAACAAAACCTACCGCTTTTCTTTTATTATTTGTACAGGCATTACCTACGTTCTTATATGTTCGCTCGTTTGGCTTCCTTTTTATGTTTTTATTGAATCTTTTAAATTTTTGCATATTTAATAGTTGACTTAATTGCAACCTCTGACGTCCTATGGCCCATAAGCAATTTGATAAAACGATAGTTTCAAATAATGTCTAATGAATGATTTATTCATTCGGTCAATTTAATTTTGCATTATTTAGCCAGTTTAGAATGTACTGTTGTTTCTTACCTTTTTTGATCCTTTTGTCCTGTTTTTCTTTTTTGATCCTGAAACTTAAATTCGGCCCTTCGTGGCTCATGATGGCAATCTTTCGAAATAAATATCGTATCTGACAACACTTTATTTTAAAACCAGAATACCCAGAATTACAAAGTGGTCTATCTGAACCAAATATGGAATAATTTGGGTAGGTCTGTTAATATGGGTATTGTGCACGGAAAAGGTATTCATTAGGTTATTCACTTAATTTGTGTTCTAGGGGTATTTTACTGTTTGTATTCTTATGGTATTTTGCCGTATTAAGCAAGATCTATTAAGCCATTGTATGTTAATTTTATAGATTTATTTATTTTTTATCCATACAAAGAAAAAGCAACAATGTGTATCAAAAATGATAATAAAAAAAAAACAACAGAAAACACCACAAAAATTAGTGCAAACACTAATAAATAAAGAATAAAATAAACAATTAACAAATTTTAGGAAGCAACAAACGTAAAAGAGGTCATACTAAAAAAAACTCAGATTTATCGTGCATAGAATTTCACTACGAGCATTTATTTGAGACGGTATATCAATAAAATTAAACCTATCCATTAATTTACTGTTTCAGTATCATCGGGATAAACGAAGCAAAAACTTACAGTGTCTGAAATATGTAATACATAAATAGTGCCACAAACACAAAAATTTGTTTTGCTAATTGCTTTTGCTAATTGCTTTTGCTAAATTAATTACTTATGCTAATTTTTTAATCTTTATTTTGATTTTTGTGTAATTTTTTTTTTAAAGATTGATTCGAAATGTTAAGAATTACATTCCATTAAGGCATATACATTCCATTTTCATTATAAAGAAAAATTCAGGGGGGTCTCTTCCAACCCCCGCCCTACAGTTTGAAATGCACGTAGTTTGGTATTTTCAGTGATATAATTGAGAGGCCCCCCCCCCAGAAAACAAATATTTTTAGAAAAAATTATTATATAGCCCATATCCCTTAACTCTCATGATGTGTAAGTTTGACTCTTTCCCTTGAAGAAGTTTGAATCTCTTTAACAAATCTGCTTATTAAAACAATAAAAACTTTAGTGAGGCGTTTTAGCAAAGAACGAGGTAATGAGAAGGGGACAGACCGTTTCATTTACTGAAGAATTTCTGTTCGTTTTAAGTTTTAATGTCACTCCTTACTTTCAGTTAAAAAAAACTTGTTTTTTGATTCTCATATTTGAGAATCGAAATAAATAGTAACAAATTATCAAAAGTAATCCCCTTGAGCTTTCAGAAATACAAAATAATAGTGACTGAGGAATGAGCGACATGACTCGGATTTTCTACTTGTCAGTTCAAATGGAAGGACTGGTCTTAGGAACTTTAGAAGAGACTCTTTCGATTTAGATTTTAAAGTTCTCAAGCCTTTTCTAAGGGCCAAAGATGATTGAAGAATTTCTTAGTAATGAGGATCTAGATAAACACATTTAGAAAGATTAATTGGGTTCACATACCAATCGAATGAAATAAAATTTTATTGATTCGGTAACAGATTCTTCTGCTAAATTTTTTATTTTATCTGTTTGTTATTTTTGATGGTTTCCCGAGTTGTTTGGCTTCTAGCGTGGTTTTCTATTCAGATATTGTTTACTTGTTTTATTCGAACATTTTCTCATAGCACTGAAGAAGGAAAGCTTTTGTCCTCCCGAATTATCCCTGTTGTTTCAGCCAGTATTTTCGTGGCCTTAAAGAAAACATTCTTACTTTTTTCTCTTTTATTTTTTGTGATGGCATGCCAATGCGGCTTATAAAAATCTAAGATCAATTAAAAACATACTTGCAGCATCGGTGTCAGTTCTTGTGTATTGGGTATTGTCCCCAAGGATATTTTCCTGCCCCTCTCCTAGATTTTGAAAAAATATTTTTTGGTATTTTACCTAAAATGTCGTGTTTTGTTATTTAATTTTGGCAGTAAAATGCACATTCCCTCCCCTACACTTTAATAAATGCATCCCCCCCCTCCACCACGAATTTCTGTGAATTGACATCGCAGAATGACAGTTATATTTTAAATGCTAACGATACATCTTTAAAACATTATCTGTATTTTACCTGATAAAAAATGGCAACAATATTTACCGTTACATCGGAGAGGTACGTGTCCAATTCATGTATCCATTTGAGGGCCATGTTGATAACTAAGTCTCCAAGTGGATGAATTATCTCCCAACTGATATCCGGTACAAGAACTGAAACTGAGTCTTTATAAAAAAAAAAATTGATCCTACAAGACTTTTAATTCAAAACGCAGCATCCTTCCCAGTTATAAAAGAAAAATTACAGGCATTAAAAACAAAACAAATTACAATAAAATCAGAAACAATAAAAAATTACATGAGAAACAATAAACAACAAAGAGAGGTAAAACTCAATGAAACGCTAACAAACGAGACCGCGGCCAGTAGAGAGAAAATATGAAACACTAAAACTCCGCGGATATTTCGCCTATATGCAAACTAGGCGTCCTCAGCACAAGATAAAAAAAGATAAAAAAAACTAAGCTAAAAACAAATAAAAACACCACCAATATTATTACAATTTTCGCAACTGATCCACGTAAGGAAAAGAAGTTATTCGAGTTACTTCGATGAGAACAACAAAGCAATTGAGGAAAAAGTATAAAAATTGAAATTAAGTAATTATTCTGTTGCGAAATAATCCTCTTGTCAGCTACTACTGAAGCAACTCTCAAACTTTAAGTTCTTAAGAACTTTCATGAGAAACAATATTAATACTCTGCGTCGACGTTAGAAATTTTTTTTTCAAAGATCTAAAAAAACGTATGCGCAAAATATTGTATATACACACAATATATATGTAATACCAAATAATATATATGTGTATGTAATATTGTGTATCCACTAAATTAGCGTTATTTTTCCTAAATAACGGGCAATTGAGCCCTTTGGGATATTGCCTTCGTTATTGCTCTTTAACTGAAATAAATGGAATTTGAACTTGAATAAAAATAATAATTCTTTTGTTAGTATGTTATGTAGTTAAAATTCATTATACATTTGATTATGTTACTTAATAAATACTATTACATTATTACAATATGTTATTATCATGTATATATTTTTATTATATATAAGCGTTTTAATATGTCTGGATTAAAGTCACGTTGATTCAACAACTGCTACTGCTATTGTTGTTACAAACTCGTGACACTACCGCCCAACCTATAGCTAATGCACTGTCAAACAATCTTATTTGATTCCACTCTCAGGTACCAGTAC
This sequence comes from Artemia sp. Qi Xiang Cuo, assembly GCF_049724085.1. NCBI lineage: Eukaryota > Metazoa > Arthropoda > Branchiopoda > Anostraca > Artemiidae > Artemia > Artemia sp. Qi Xiang Cuo. The sequence continues at coordinate 43,091,268 of NC_142812.1, forward strand.
ACTCTCAGTCCACTCTCAGGTGCCCTTACACTCTCATTACACCCTCAGGTACCCTTACACACTCATTCCTCTCTCAGGTGCCCTTACACTCTCATTCCACTCTCAGGTACCATTACACTCTCATACCACTCTCAGGTCCCCTTTCACTCTCATAAAACTCTCAGGTACCCTTAAAATCTAATTCCACATTCACTAACAATTAAGATCTACTTCCCCTATCCGTTACCCTTGAAATTTCATACCCGACTCCGTTACCCTACACTCACATTCCAATCTAAGGGTACCTTACACTCAAAGTACTCTCACAGGTTCACTTACCAAAACATAACACGCTAAGGTACCAATACACTCTCATGCCACTCTCAGATACACTTACACTCTAATTCCACTCTCAGATCCACTAACCTTCTCATTCCCCTCGGATGTAATCATACACTCCGAGTCCACTCTCAGATTCACGTGCACTGTCAGTCAACTATCATGTCCAAATAAATTCTCAGTAAACAGTAAACTAAGTGTACACACACAGTTCAACGGACACTCTCCCTACACTCTCCGGTAAAAGTCCCCTCTCGGGCAACTATCATTTACCCTGACACTCTCTGGACACACTCAGGTCTTCTTTATATCTACGTCCCCAATCAGATACCGGTGATCTAACCTACAACGATAAGTTACCCATAAAATCTCATTCCACTCTCAGTTACACTTACACTCTCAGAAAACACTCCTGTAAAGTTACACTATCCTGAACCATTCCTCTTTCAGTAATATATACTGAACCACTCCACACACAGTAAAAAGTAAACTCTCGTTAAAATCTCAGTTAACATTACACTCTCAGTACAATATCCGGTAACCTTAAACTCTCAAGTACACTTACTCACTCAGTCCCTTCTCAGGAACCCTTACAATCTCAGTCCCCTCTCATGTACCCTTACACTCTCAGTCCAATCTCACGTACCTTTACTTCAGGTACCTCAAAAAATTATCAAGAGAATTTTTAGCCCCTTTTTAATAGGTTAGACGTAGCTTATCTGAGGCTCTTAAACCACCGCCCAAACGCAACTACCAGCTGTAGCGTATTTACTAAAACAAATCTGGTGATGTAGACCCCTATATTACCAGCCGTGGGATTTTGTTTCTATAATTTATTTTTTTTTTTGCTTTTTTATTACACAAAAAAGGATAATAACAAAATTTTTACAAAAAAACACGACTGTACAAAGAATGTTTCGTGGGTGACAATCCTAGGAAAGGTAAGAAATTATAAGAAAAATCTAATCAGTGAGGGAGAGAGGGTATGGACAAAGACCAAACATTTTTTTTGGGATGCTGGGGGCATGTTTTAAAAAGACAAATTATGTGGAAAATGTGAAACAATAACAATCCGTAAATTTTGGAAAGGGAGAGAACATTCTGAATGCTTTAAACCCTGTGAACATATATGCATGCCATTTTTAGTGCTGAAACGTCAACTATGTTCAAATGGTTTTTATCTTCAATTGTTCAGATGGTTACCTTTAAATGATAAAAATTTTCAAATAAATTTGAATTTGTTGCGCTAGAAATCGATACAAACAAGTATTTATTCCAAATAATACTTTCTCACTGAGGTCTGTTTGATTTATACTTACCCTGAAAGTTTCATGTCGATCTTAGAAAAACATTGGTTGGCTGTTTTGGGTTTGTCACTTAGTCAACTATCTTCAAATTTTTTTTTTACTCAATTGTCAAAATGGTTATACGATGGTCATGACACTAAATTTTATTTTTTTATTTTTTTGTTTTTACAATTGACATCCAAATCTAGAAATCAAAATACAATAAAATTTTGAACATATTAATTAGTTTCTCTCAAAGTTTTCTACAAGGAGGGGGGTGAATAGATCTCGAAAGAGGATCGTCCATTTGATCCATACTTACCCTGGAAGTTTCATGCCGATCGGAGAAAAACATAGTTTGGTTGTTTGGGGTTTGTCAAAAAGTCAACTATCTTCAAATGGTTGTTATTTTCAATTAATCAAAGAAACCTTTTGCACAAAATAAGTTTTTTTTAAGTAAAGATCTCAATTAAACCAAAAATTGAAAAAAATATAATTAAGTAATCTACCAAGCATAAAGCTACCAAAAATCATTCTCAATAAATAAATGAAACCCAACACAAATAAATTAAAATGAATAACGGAGTCAAACTCGAAACGAGCATAAATTAATCTGAGTAGGGTTCTAAATCCTATACTTTATAAAATCCAAATATAAATTATAATTTAATGAAAAAAATTAAAATTAATTTAATGAAAAAGATGTGCAGTGTAAGTTTAATATACCTCTGCTGATTTTTATTATTTAAAATATTAATTAATTTTCTATTTCTTAAATTTATTTAAGTGAAAAAATTTTTTAAAAAAAATTCAGTAAAGTACAAATTATATTCTGGCTTTTAGAAAGCATAGGGTTTAGAACCCTACTCAGATTTTCTACTCATTTTGAGTTTGACTTATTTTAATTTCTGTTTATTTTGGGCTTCATTAATTTATTGATACTGAGTTGCGGTAGTTGCATGCTTGTTAAATTCTTTGATTAAATTGCTGTTCTTTTTTGTTTTAATGGAGTTCTTTAACTTTTTTTAAAAAACTTATTTTGTGCAAAGTTTTTTTTGATTAATTTCTGTTCGTTTTATATTAACAGAGTCTTTTTCCCTGAAAAAGACTGAGCCTGTTCTGAAGTTAAACAGCCATCCCTTTCATAAAAACCTTTAATACCCCTTGGGCATAACTTACAACCCTTGCCACTAATCTCTGGGGTTTGCTTCAACCCCAAAAGCCTTCTTATGTTATATTTAGACTATTTTGAATACAATGGCTATCTAAAAATTTCTATTAAACGCATTCGGGACAATATGACGTGTGTGTCGGGGGGAGAGGGTAAATTCCCTCTGATCACTTTGACTCTTAAAAGGAGTACTAGAGCGTCTGATTACCAATCCAATGAGCCACCTTTGAAGTTTATATGACCAAACTTTCTATAAAAACCCTATATGTCCCAAGGGCATAGCTTATAACCCTTACCCTGAGGGGTGCGGGGAGGGTTGTCATACTCAAAGACATAGACAAAGACATTCTCAAAGACATTTCCAGACATTTCAACTACGTTGAACAAAAGGGCAATATCAAAATGTTGATCTGAAATATTTGGGGAAATGATGGGCGTGGAGGGGGGGGAGATTCTCCTTCTGATTGCTTTCGACTACTAAAACTGGCAATAACCCTCTCAATGTCTAATCTAAAGAGCCCTTTTTGAATTTTTTACTACAACAATATTGATATGACATTATATTACCCCAAGGGCGTAACTTCCCCCCATATCCCTGAGGGCTGGGGGGGGTTGTCATACTCTACCACATAATGTTAGAGCCCTTCAAGTACGTTCAACAAAGGTGCTATATCAAAATGTTGATCTGAAGTGTCTGAGAAAATGATGAGCATAGGGGGCATCCGCCTTTCGATTGCTATTGGCTATTAAGCAGGGTACTATCCCTCTCAAGTCCTAATTCAATGACTCGTTTTTAAAGTTTCAACGACAACGCTGGCAAATACCTAACTTCTAGAACTTTCAACTACGTTGAATAAAATGTCTATCTCAAATTTTAGATTGGATGTGTTTGGGGAACTGGTGGGCGTGAGAGGGGCTTTAATTGCCCTCCAATGAGGTTCGATTCTAACACCGTGCCCGCTTACTGTAAATAATTTAATTAGCCCTTTTTGAAGTTTCCGCAACAGCCCTGAACCCTGCGGTGTGTGTAGAGGGGGGGGGTATCATCCTCAAAGACAAAATATCCAGAACTTTCAAATTCGTAGATAAAAATTACTATCTCAAAACTTTGATTGTATTTGGTTGAGGAAATGGTGGGCGTGAGAGGGGTATTAACTTCACTACAATCAGTTTCGACTCGCATCATCAAATGGGCACGAGCCATTTAAATTTACAATTTACTGAGCCTTTTTTCAATTTTATAATAAAAAATTTCATATAAAAAAAACCTTATATAGCCCCCGGGCAACCCTTCAACCAGTGGACTTGACGGCGCTGGGGGGGGGGATGCTAGTAGCAAAAAAAAAATGTCCAGAAATTTCCTCGACTTTGAACAAAATGGCTATCTCAAAATTGTGATTGAGAATAGAATGAATAGAATAGAATTTTATTTTAAAAATTACTATCAAAGTATTTTGTTTGGATTGGATGGGTTTGGGGAAATGATGGGTGTGAGAGAGGGGTTAGGGGCCCTCCAATCACTTTCGACTATTAAAAAGGGCACTACCCCTTTCAATTTACAATCTAAGGAGACCCTTTTTGAAGTTTCTACGAAAACACGTTCTATAAGAACCTTATCTGCCCCCAGGAAATAACTTCCCACTCTTGCCTCGAGGGGTGTTGGGGGGTTGTTATCCTCAAAATCACATTTTATAGAAATTCCATCTATGTTGAAAAAACTACCTGTCTCAAAATTCTATTTGGATGTGGTTCGGGATATAGGGGGCGTAAGAGGGGGGTTCGCTACTCTCCAATAACTTTCTACTATAGAAAAGGGCACTAGTCCTTTCAATTTCCAATCAAATTAGTTTTTTTTGAAGTTTCTACGAAAACATTTTATACAAAAAACTTATAATCACCCAGGTAAAAACTTACAAACTGTGCCCTGAGGGCTACGTGGGGGTTATCATCATTAAAAGACCTACTTTCTAAACCTTGGACATAATGACAATATCAAATTTTTGAGTATAGGGGGTGGGGACCTGGCGGCGTGAGAGGGGGGTTAATTACAATCCTATTACTTTAAACCATTAAAAAGCACACTATCCCTTTCAATTTACCATAGCTTCAGCCCTTTTTGAAGTCTTAAGACTAAGGGTTCTATGAAAAACTAAGTTATGCCCCCGGGGTATAACTTACAAACCGTGACTTGAGGGCTGTCGTGGAGTGTAATACTCCAAGCCATACTTTCCGGACCGGTCAACTCCGATGAACAATACGTCGATCTACAAGTATTAATAGGTTGGGTTTGGGGACATGGCGGGTGTGAGAGGGGGGTTAGGTCCCCTCCAAGCACGTTCGACTATTAAAATGCCCACTAACCCTTTGACTTTCGATTTAAATCAACCATTTGTGCAGTTTCGAAGAAAATACTTTTTATTATTTTGGCCCCAGGGCATAACTTACAACCGTTGACCTGAGGGGTTTGGTGTGGTTTTCATCCTCAAAGACCTGATTTCTAGAACTTTCAACTACATTGAATAAAAGGGCTATCTCAGTATTTTGATTTTTTGTATTTGGGGAACTGGTGGGCATGTGAGGAGGGTTGGGTGCCCTCCAATCACTTTCGACTATTAAAAAGGGCACCAGCTCTTTGAATTTCCATCCCAAGAAGCTTGTTTTCCATTTTTTACGACAAAGCTTTCAATAAAAACCGTATATGCCCCCAGGGCGTAACTTATAACCCGTGCCCTTTAGACTCTGGGGTGAATTTCCTGCTCAAAGATATAATTTCCAGAACTTTCAACTGCTTTAGACAAAATGGCTATCTCAAAATTTTGAGATCTAGTGGTCGAGACAGGGCTGTTAGTTGCCTTCCACTTAATGTTGCCTATTCAAAAGGGCACTATCCTTTTCAATTTCCAATCGAATGAGCCCTTGTTGAAGTTTCTACGTTAAATCTTTCTGTAAAAACCTTATTTGCCCCCAGGGCATAACTTACAACCCTTGCCTTGAGAGCTGTGCGGGGGGGGGGGGTAGTTGCCCTCCCGAAACTGTATAATTTTACCAAGGGCCCGAGACCGTTTAATTTACAAACGAATGAGCCCTTTTTGAAGATTCTATGAAAAATCGGTCTATAAAAAAATAATATGCCCCCAAGGCGTAACTTACAACCCCTGCCCTGAGGGCTGTGGGGGAGTATCCTCCTATAACATAATTTCTATTGAAATCAACTACGAACAAAATGGCCATCTCAAAATTCGATTGGATGTGTTTGGGGAAATGGTGGGTGTGGAAGGGGCGTTAGTTGTCTTCCAATCACTTTCGACAATTAAAAAGGGCACTAGTTTCCAATCAAATGAGCCCTTTTTGAAGTTTCTATGACAACTCCTTCGATACGAAGTGCCATGGTATGGAAAAAAAAGAAATATATAATGCACTGTGCCAACATCGTTCTTAACTAAGGCAGCGCTATTGCGCTACCTATGATAGTTCAAATGGTTATACGAGTGGATAGATGATAATACTAAATTTTATTTATTTATTTTCTTTATTTTTTTACAATTGAAACAAATATCTAAAATCAAAATAATTTTTAATTTGAACATATTAATTAATTTCTCTCACTGTTCTCTCCAAGGGGGGGGGGTTGAATATAGCACGGATAGGTTCCGTTTTATCCAGATTTAATATTAAAGTTTCATGCCGATCGAAGAAAAAAATTCTTTGGCTGTTTTAAGTTTGTCATTAAGTCAAGTGTCTTCAAATGGTTTTAATAAGATACCCTTTCTAAGAGAAATTACGATGGGAAATCTAGCAGGAGTTTGCTATCATTCAAATGTTTGTGTAAGTTGCATTATCTCTATAGGAAGCAGTTCTTTCTTTTGATTTTTTTTTTTACCATTGAAACTCTTCTATTCTTTGTAATTTTACTTTTATTTTTCACTATACATAATTTTTGTTGCATACCCAAAGTTTTTTGCAATTTTAACATAAAGAATTTCGATATCACCTTCGAGTCCAGGTAAAAACTCCAATAAAAACTCCAGGCAAGGGTAAGATGGTAAAATAGATAAATACAAAATTTTCCGCTCATCTATGAAACATATAGGAAGGCAGCAAGCTCCAAATAAGGTCAGGTTGCTAAAAGCAAGGTCAATAAGGTCAACTAAGGTCAAATAAGGTCAACGACAATGAGTGGCTAATTATGGTGTTATGGTACAGAAGTATGGCATAAAATGAAAGCCAATATGTGAGTATGTTTGTACAGCAGAAAGCATATAAGTAATCTCTAGAATGTTAAGTATCTCCAGTCAGCATTCTCAGCATGTATATTAGAAAGCATTTGAGTATTGTACAGTATGTCCAGTATCTCCAGTCAGTATTCTCAGAGCCCAAAGACGGACTACTTCTAATCTATTTAGAAACATCAAATTTTTTTATAAAGACATTGTAGCTCTCTTTGGAATAGTATCCGAGGGAGGTTATCTCAAAAAACTGGTCTGTTGATTAATTAAATAGAACTTCAACAGGCACAATTCTAAGGGAGAAAAACAACAAAAAGTAAAAACAGTACAATCTAAAATAAAATAGTATCATTAATAGCAAAAAAAATATATAGACATAGTAAAAATAGTACCAGGAATCATATAATCATATAAAAATATTGTTAGTAGACAACGAAATATGCAGTAGTTGTCACAACTAGGGCCCAACCAATATGAATTTTTTGTGTCTGATACCGATATATCGGTATCGTACCAATACGCTACCGATATAATTTGTTGATAAATTCTCCTTTGAAAAAAAATTAAAGTTTATATCCTCCATTCTCTGCCCATATCCAAGGCGACCCGGCTCAATAGTAACTGAAACCCTAAAAAACGGAATTTTGATACCAATAGATACATCAAAAGAAACGGATTTTTATTTTACTGATTTTAAATATATATATATATATTATCAAGTTTCATCTTACCCATCAAAAGTTAAAAGCCTGAGAAAATTTGCCTTATTTCTGTAAAAAGAGGGAAAAGCCACCTAAAAATCATATAATCTTAATGAAAATCACTCTATCAAATTCAAAGTAGTACACAAGTGATATAACAACGAATACAAGATATTATTCTGATTAAAATTGTCTTAGTGGAAATTTTCATTGTAACAGGACTGTAAAAACTGAAGGCCTAATATGACAATGGCCAGCCATTTTGGTAGTTTTCCCCTAGAATCATGTCGGTTGACTTTTGTTTTAATGGGATCAACCGGTTAGACCGGATTTCTGAGATTACTCTTTTCACGTAATACCTTAAATTAGGTTTTTTTTTTTTAGACTGCATTGCCTTTCTATGACGAACAAGTAAACTTTCAAATGGGGGTAAGTCCATTTATTAGACAGTGAAAACAAATACAGAAGTCTGGATATTTCTACCACATATACAAGTATCGTCTAACAATCGCTAGCAATACAGCGATCGTTCAAACATTTAAACCTTTGTTGTCCTGAGATTACCTTCCTGGGAGCCTATTCCAAAGTAAGCTGCAACATCTTTATTACAAATTCAACCCTGTGTCAAGGTCGTTTATATGCTAACGTCATTACATCCCTGAGTGCGCATTTTGTATGTTCAAGACAGTGTATGTCAGTACCAGTGCAGTCTGCTATCAATAAGGGAAGCGCTCCTTTCCTTTCTGGGTTCCTCTTTTAAACACTATTTTTCAAAATTTCTTTTTTTTGGAAATCCGGCAAACAAAATCCGGAAATCCGGAAACATACTCGGGTCGCATTATTAGCAGCGTTCAGAAAAAAAAGTTCCGTAGTTTTGATAGACACAATCCGGAAATCCGGAAACATACTCGGGTCGCATTATTAGCAGCGTTCAGAAAAGAAACATCCGTAGTTTTGATAGAGATTATAAAAATATTAAAGTCAAATCGTGACAGTTCACAGAAAAAGTTAAGCCACTTTCTTGACGAAACACTTTGAAAAATATGTTGGGTTTGAAAAAAATCTATTTTAGACAGCCTACCTTTTGTAGTTTGTTAAGCCTTTCATAATTTCCAGCTACAAAGATCATTGTTTCAACGAAAGACAACAGCGCCGCTCCATGAACATAGTTGAACATATTTTCAACCGTTTTCAAATTCAAAGAAACCCGGCTCTGGTAGAATAGTAGATTCTTCATAATAACAGGAAAGAGACCGCTACAGCTACTGGCTGTTGAACCATATGAAAGAAACATCCGCCATGTATTTAAGCTTCGATACTAAGTCGTAATGTGTCTTGTATTGGAAGAAATGTTTCGCTATAAAAAGTAGCTAAATTTTCAAAATGTTGTAAAATCTTTAAAAACTATTAAAACCAAAATCTCAATATTAATGTCGTTTATAAAAAAAAAACTTCTCCAACTCCAATAAAAGGTAGGAAATCTACAAGAATCCTGAAGGATTGAAACACTATAGAAACAAAACATTAAACACCGAAACACATTGAAACACTTTATAGAAACAAAAAACAAGTTAAACATATTGCAACACTATATAGAAAAAAAAATTAAACACATTGAATCACTAAATAGAAACAAAAAAAATTATTAGTTTTAATAAGGGTTAGGAAAACTATCATAGCTGTGAAAACTCGTGTCGCACTATTAGGAGCGTTCCGCAAAAGAAAGTCCCTAATTTTGATAGAGATTATAAAATTAAAATTATAAATAAAAGTCAAATCATGAAAATTTATCAGAAAAAACCATGAATTTTAATAAAAGTTAGAAAATTTATAAGAATGATGAAAAATCGAATCCCTATATAGATGCGTTGGTATTGAAAACATTAGTTTCAATAAATGTTTAAAAATCTGTAAGAAACATAGAAGGTCGAGCCGCCATACCAGCGGGTGTCAGAAAAAAAATATCCAATTTTAATAGAGGTTACATTAATTGCAAAAAAAAAATATTTTAAGTCAAATCATCACGATAAAGAAGTTCAGAAAAAAAAATGAACTCATTTAGCCGCGTTCAGCAAAAGAAAATACCTATTTTTGATATAGGTTATAAAAATTTAGAATATTTATAAGAATTATGAAAAATCTAATCACTATACAGAACTGTCGGTAAAGAAATTATTAGTTTCAATAAGAGTTTTAAAAACTATAAGAAATATTGATGGTCAAGCCGCAGTACCAGCGGGTTTCAGCAAAAAAAAATCTCCAATTTTAATATAGGTTACATACACAGTAAAAAAAATTAATTAAAGTCAAATCATCACGAGAAAGAAGTTCAGAAAAAAAATGAACTCGTGTAACAAGATTAGCCGCGTTCAGCAAAATAAAAATCCCTAACTTTGATATAGGTTATAAAAATTTAGAATATTTATAAGAATTATGAAAAATCAAATCACTATACAGAACTATCGGTAAAGAAAATATTACTTTCAATAAGAGTTTGAAAATCTATAAAAAATATAGATGGTCAAACTGCAATACCAACGGGTTTCAGCAAAAAAAATCTCCAATTTTAAAATAGGTTACATACACTGTAAAATAAAAGAAGAATTATTTAAACTCAAATCATCACAATAATGAATTTCAGAAAAAAAATGAAATATTTTAACAAGATTAGCCTCTTTAAGCAAAATAAAATCTGCAATACAAGGGGGTTTCAGCAAAAAAAAAACTAATTTTAAAACAAGCTACATAAACTGTAAAAAAAAAAATATCAACATATAGTAAAGGCCACACGGCTCCAATGTTTTATTATTGTTTTTTTTTCCAGAGGCACTTTATAAAGAAGGGGTCGTCGTAGAAACTTCAAAGAGGGTTCATTCGATTGGAAATTGAGAGTTATAGTGCCCTTTTTAGTTGTTGAAAATGATTGGAGGGCCCCTACCCCCCCCCCTTCTCACGCCCATCTTTCCCCAAGACACATCCAATCAAAATTTTGAGATAGCCATTTTGTTCAGCGCAGTTGATTTCCAGATAAAAAATATATTTTTGAGGAGGACACTCCTCCCAACCCACAGGGCAAGAGTTTTAAGTTATGCCCTGGAGCATATAAGATTTTTATAGAAGGCATTTTCGTAGAAACTTCCAAACAGGCTCATTTGATTGGTAATTCAAAGGGCTAGTGCCTTTTTAAATTGACGAATGTAATTGGAGGGTAACCAGCCCCCCCCCACGCCCATCCTTTACCCAAACACCTCCAATCAAAAGTTTGAGATAGCCATTTTGTTCAGCGTAGTTGATTTCTAGATGGAAAATATGTTTTTGAGGAGGGCACTCCCCCACAACCCTCAGGGCAAAGGTTTTAAGTTATGCCCTGGGGGCATATAAGGTATTTATAGAAGGCGTTGTCGTAGAAACTTAAGAAAAGGATCATTCGATTGGAAATTCAAAAAGCTAGTGCCCTTTCAATAGTCAAAAGTGATTGGAAGGCAACTAGCCCCCCCCCCACGCCCATCATTCCCCCTAACACATCCAATCAAAATTTTGAGAGAGCATTTTGTCAGCGTAGTTGATTTCCAGATAGAAAATATGTTTTTGAGGAGAACAATCCCCCACAACCCTCAGGGCAAGAGTTTTAAGTTAGTCCCTGGGGGCAAATTAGGTTTTTATAGAGGGGATTGTCGTAAAAACTTCAAAAAAGGCTCCTTCGATTAGGAATTCAAAGGGCTAGCGCCCTTTTTAATAGTCAAAAGTAATCGGAGGACAAATACCCCCCCCCCCACCGCACATCATTCCTCCAGACACATCCAATCAAAATTTTGAGATATCCATTTTGTTAAACGTAGTTGATTTCCAGATAGAAAATATGTTTTTGAGGAGGACACTCCCACCCCCCCACCCCCAACCCTTAGGGCAAGGGTTTTAATTTGTCCCCTTGGGGCATATAAGGTTATTATAGAAGGCGTTGTCGTAGAAATTTCAAAAAAGGCTCATTCGATTGGAAATTCAAAGAGCTAGTGCCTTTTTTAATTGTCGAAAGTAATTTCAGGGCAACTAACCTCCCTCTCATACGCACCTTTTCCCCAAACACATCCAATGAAAATTTTGAGACAGCCATTTTATTAAACGTGGTTTTAAGGTCTTTGAGGATGACACGTCCCCCACAGCCCTTATGCCCTGGGGGCATATAAGGTTTTGTATAGACAGCATTGTCATATAGACTTCAAAGAGGGCCGATTTGAATGGAAATTGAAAGTTCTAGTTCACTTTTTAAGCGTCAAAAGATATTGGAGAGTAACCAGCTTCCCCCCTCCTAAACCCTATTTTTCCAAATGCATCCAATAATAATTTTAAGATAGCTATTTGGTTAAAAATAGTTCAAAGATTATATAATATAAATTCCGGTGTTGACACAACTCACCAGGGCCCGACGGCAGGCGTTATAACTTATCCCCTGGGGACATATATGGGTCTTATGGAAAGGAATGCTCGTATTAACTTCAAAGAGGTATGATTTTATTAGAAATTGAAAGTTCTAGTTCACTTTTTAAGATTAAAAAGAGATTGGACGGCACCACGCCCCCCCCCCTCCACGCCCTTTTTTACTCAAACCCGTCCGATATTAATTTTGAGATAACTTTTTTTAATAATTAAAAGACCATATAACGAACACTCAGGGGTAAAAACAGCCCCCAGGGCCGGAGGGCAGGTGTTGCACGTTGTGCCCTCGGGGACTCTCTGGTTGTTATTGAAGGGATACTAGTCAAAAAGTCAGAGATGGCTCATTTGATTGGAAATCGAAAGTTCTAGTTAATTTTTTTCGAGTCGAACGATATTGGAGGGTAACAAGCCCCCCACGTCCCTTTTCCCCAAATGCATCCAATACAAATTTTGAGATAGGCATTAAGTTAAAATTTCTCAAAAGTCAGATAGCAAAAACTCAGGTGTCGTCACAGCCCCCCAGGGCCTGGGGGCAGGTGGTAGAGGTTATGCCTAGGGTCCGATATTGTTCGTATGATAGGGATGCTCGTATAAACTTCAGAGAGGGTTCATTTGATTATTTTTCTCTTTTTTTTACTATTTTTCCGTTTTATCAAAAGTGATCAGAGGGCAACTGGCCCCCAATCCCCTTTCCCCCAAATACATCTGATAAAAAATGTTAGGTAGCCATTTTGTTAAAAATAGTTCGAATATTTTATAACAAAACTGCTTTACGTATGGTCATTTCGTTAAAAATAGTTCAAAGGTTAGATAAGAAAAACTCCTGTGTCGACGCCCCCCCCCACCCAGGGCCGGGGCCGGCGGGTTAAGTATTGGTCTGGGGGGCTATCTGGTTCTTATGGAATGTATACTCGTATAAACTTCAGAGAAGGTTCATTTGAATGGAAATTAAAAGTTGTAGTTCATTTTCTCAGAGTGAAAAAGATCGGAGGGCAACTAGCCCCTCCCACCCTCCACACCTTTGGACGTATTGGATGGATAAACCCATCCGATAAAAATTTAATATAACTATTTTGTTAAAAATAGTTTAGCCATCAGATATTGAAACTCCAGGGTCGACACAACCTTCCAGGGCTGAGGGACAGGCGTTGTAAGTTATACCCTGGGTATACTCTGGGATATATATATGGTTTTTATAGAATGGATACTCGTAAAAACTTCCGAGAGGTATCTGTTTGATTGTAAAATAGAAAGTTCTAGTTCACTTTTAAAGAGTCAAAAGATACCGAAGCTTAATCTAGTCCCCCCCCCCACGCCCTTTTTCCCCAAACCCATCCGATAAGAATTTTAAGATAGCGATTTATTTAAAAATATTTCAAACATAAAATAATAAAAACTTCAAAGTTGATCCAAACCCATTTTTTCACTTTGATATTGATACTTTGATATCAGTTTTGATACTTCGGTGAATATTTGATTTTTTTTTTATAGTTTGATTTTTAAATAAGTTATTTTTAAAAAATTAAAATTTTTTTCAAAAAAAATCTAAAAAAAATAAAATAAAAAAAAAAAAAACTTTGAGAAAAAATAATTTTTTCAAAGAAAAGTAAAGGCCATTTTAAACTTAAGCTCAGCATATACAAATACATTTTAAAATTAAAACTAAAAACGACCAGAAATTACTATTAAAGAATAAATGAAACCCAAAACGAACAGAAATTAAATAAACAATCATAGCAAAAACGATTATAATATCAGATTATAAGATTAAGATTATAATATCAGAGGCGTTCATTAAACAAAATCCCTAGTTTTAATAATGGTTGAAAAAGAATTGTTAGAAAAAAAAAAAAAAAAACCAAGTAGATCAGTAGCATTGGACAAGAATTGTGTAACAACAAATTTTTGCTTTATATTAATTGTTATGTCCCAAAAGGTGTGATAAATCTCGTTTCGGCCTATATGACTCAAACCCTGAATTTGAAATATAAATTTCTAATTGGCCACTGACTTAATTTTTCACTTGGAAGATTAAACAATATCATTTTACAAGTTCCAATAGAATATGTGAGAAAAAGGATTACTTCAATAGTGAACGCAACAACAATGTACACATACTATAAAGACATTCGTCCCTCTGACCTCAAGAAATAGGGGGGGAGTTGAATTCAAGAACAATTTACGCACATTTGTCGGCTGGTTGTGTTTTGAGGTTTAAGGGGTTTTGAGGTTTAAGTTGATCAAGACAGATGTATGAAAATTGACCCCCATGGGAAGAAGTTAATCATAAAAGGTTAAACTCAAGTTTTAGAGGTTTTCATATATTTAGATTTAAATCTTCAAAGACATTGTTTGATGGTGTAACAGATACATCAAAACGAATAACTGAATTTTCTTGCAGCTTTTTAACTCCTTCCCCAAACAAAATCCTCTAGATACCCACCGAGTCCCTACTTCCACCTAATGACAAGGTCATCTACCAAGTGTCAAGAATATCAAATTTAATAGCATCACCATATAATATCCATTAAAAGACGATGATCCCTAGCGTTAATTCAAATTGAAGCAAAAGATGCAACCCGCTTTCCAAAGAAATTTCCTTTGATCAAGGCTGAGATATCTGTCTCTACCGGGTTTCAAAGGCTTCTACCATATGTCAATATTGCTGCACTGAAGTCCCCCCTATTAAATGCCTGGAAAAGTAATACTTATTTAATTTGCTTTACTCGAATTTTCTTATTTAAACATCCAATCTAAACCTTTTATTTTATTGTTCTCATTTGCTTTTCCTCTAGGATGCTTGATTAATGTTGCAACTAAATTTCAAATTTCATTTTTCTAAATCACTCTAATTACATATATCATATAAAATATTACAATATTTCAATTCTTATCTAGTTATGATTTGGTGAGTCCGTTAAGTCCCTCCACAATCGATGAATCATCAGAAATGAATTTAACCTTGTTGGATATAAAATAGATGGTGTAATTGCAACAGAAATCTTCAGAGTCTACTTTTACACTATGCCCAAAAACGAAGTCTATCTCTGTCAACTACTTTTTTATATGAATTCCAAACATTCAATATCTCTTTACATCGAGCACTGCTCCGAGAGGGAGGGGGATATCATAACTCTGACTTCCTTAGATTTCATGGATGAAATCGACTGATTCCGTTTTAAAAGCGATATTTGCCTCTTTCCCCAAGATAAATTTCCGCAATTATAAAATATTGACATCAATAATTTGTACCCTGGAGGACGCTGATACCTTCAGGGCCCCTTAGAATTCATCTAGAGGAAGAAGAATTCCCCTAAGCAAATTTTTGGGACTCTGTCTCCCGGTAAAATTGAGAATATTTTATCCTTTGAAAGATATAATTCTGTTTCATAGAGCAGAGCTTGTGACTTTTTGTTTCTTTTTCAGGAGGTTGATAGTCATTTTTAAAAATTTTTTGAGAACTTTGTCATTTTAAGAAAACAATCGGTTTTTCCAATATCTCTCAACCAACCAAAACATAACCAGCGCGTGCATATTTAAACTTAATTTATTCTATTGAATAAACTGCTCGACTATTCAAGCTAAGCTATCCATAGGATCCAGCAGCACGTCTTATTGTATTTGATTTCAAATAGCCGAAATGTCAAAAATAATAAAGCGAGCCAATAATAAATGGGAGCCAATCGCACACCCAACATCAAACAAACACCCATCTTTCCGTAATAAAACGTATCTGCAAACACCTGGCAATCACGTTAACTCTAAAAAAGAAAAATTCATTTTCTATACAATGTGCCCCCTCTAAAGTTTCTACGGTCACCCTTTCTACGTTAAGTGGCCAATGAAAAAAACAAAAAAAAACAGATTTGTTGAAGCAAGGCAAAATCCAGGGTAGTAATAATGGGGTTGTAGGGTTTTGGATTGGGATAATGTGTGTGAAAGTTTTTGAATGGTGATACTGGGTATGAATGTATTTTACGTGTTATATATGTTATGACTTCTATTTAATTCTTATGATGCTTAAGAATACTGATTTGAATTGGTTTGTTTTTTTATTGTTTTTTTGAATGTCAATTCTTTGTTTTACTGTTGTTTTATGTTGATAATTTATTTGAATGGGTTTAAATAGTGAGTATGGGTTTGAATGGCAATATTTTGTTTGAATGGATTTGAATGGTGATACTGGGTTTGAATGGTTTTGAATGGTTTTACTGGGTTTGAATAATTTCACTGGGTTTGAATGGTGATAATGGGTTTGACTGGTGATACTGGGTTTTGTACTGGGTTTTAGAATAATAATAAATACCTTGGTTCAATCATTATATAAGCAGCAATGGAATCCATTATCGGGTATTTGTGTTAAATCCGCTTTGCAAGGTGTACACCTTTCGCAGCGAGCAACACGAATCAACTTCATGGCTTGACGGAGAGGAACTCCTTTCACCTTATCAAGGAGCTTCGGTTTAACGTCAGGCAATAGTCTTTGCGGTGGTAAGAAATCTGCAAAAATCACATCAAGAAGGCCTTCACATTCAAAGATAGCAGTCGAACTCTCTAAAGAATGTCTTGCAATCCTGGTCAAAATATCCATTGCAGCGAATACCGAAAGAGCGTGTAATTCAAAGTTTTTCAAAATATATCTTAATCTTTCAAGCAAGTTCATTCTAAAACAAGCTCGTACGACGTCTATTTGCAATATCTCAGCACAAAGATCTCAGAATGAAAGATCATTCTTCTCCTTCTTCTGTAAAATGTTTCTTACTCTTTCAATCTATATCAACAGATGTTGGAAGTGACGGCTGTTCGATGCCGCGTTGCCAAGTAACAACTCTCTCAAGACATAGTTCGTCCGGCTGATTGGATAGTAGGGCCGAAAGAGCAATGAGGGAGCTAGAGATGACTGAATCATTTTGCTCGTCTAAATTAATTCGTAGAAGAAGAAGTAGACCCGCATCCAAAAGCTCTTTCAGCAACATCTGATCGAATATACCATCAAAGATGCCTTCCTTATTCTGAAAGTTAAATGTTTTGATAAAGCAAAGAATGATGATAAGAGCAAGAAACGAGAACTTCATGAGTCTAATCAGTTAAAAGAGTCATTGCAAATTAGAATATAGTTAGCTAAACAAAACAATAGTTAGCTAAGCTAGCACGTCTACAAAGCTAGGACACGGACATATAAAAGGGGATGCTCAAAGCCTCAACCCTGTCCCCTAGTCTTATTTTTGTCTACATGTATTGAACATCTCACAAAATTTGCATCGCTTTACCTTTTCAAAAAAACTTTTTGAATGTAAACATCCCTATTAGTCCTCAAAATAACATAAATATGTCCATAACTCCCAGATATATATCACTATCTTCATTGATACGCACTATTTAATTATCACATAATTTCAATGTGAGTAAATAAAATTAAGAAAGATACTATAAAATCAGTATATCTAAAGTTCAATTTCAAATATAAATAACCCTTAAAACAGATATATCTTATTTTACAAAATATATCTATATATACAAATATGAACTGATGATAAAGAAGTCTCTAATAGTCACCTAAACTTCTCCCGCCAGTCGTATAAATAGAAATACATGTGGATCTTGGTAGGTTTTTAGTCTCTGAGTGTGATGGAATTTCATCAGAGGACTAAAAATTTTTGTTACAGCACCGGTTGCATGGTTGCCTTAAAACCCCGGCCGTAGTACTCAAACATATAAAACACTTCTTTTAAACAAAACTTTATAGTGAGAAAAAAAAATTAAAATTGAAACTTTTTCAGGAATGGTAAGTATTATTTTAATTATTCTTAACAGTGAATTTTTTACAATAAAAGTTTATGTTATTATTAAAAACACACTCGAAAACGGTGTCAGATCGAAACACCCAGTACGGCATTGGAATTTCCATTGCCAAAAACAAACTTCAGAAAACCTCCCACCACCCACATTAGCAAACTCTTTTGGAGTGGTAGCACTGATGCAGTTTTTTTTCTTTCTTTTTTTCACTATTGGGGCACTAGAACATCTGTGATAGCTGTGCAACGTCTCATAAGGAAATAACAATGTTAGATATACATGCTTAGGTACCAAAACTCGATATTAAAATAAATACAATTTTTGATAAAAATTCCATCTTCACATGCAAGATGATTTCATATTGAGCATGACCAATAAATGATTATTTTTTCTTAATAGACAGTTTTTAAAACACTTTTCAATTTTTATTGACTATAAACCATGGTTCAGTCCTGACTGGGTCGTAGCTATCACCACACCCATGCTACCCGACGCAGCTTTTTGTCACAAAAGAACACTCAAAAAGTTAAAGAAAAAGTTAAAAAAAGTTAATCGATAAGTTAAAAGTGAAATAACATCATTTTTATACCATCCTAAAAAGTATTTATGCCAGACTTGCCTCTCAATCACCCGGACCATCTGTCTTGGCTTTTTCTATATTTAAACCATGCCTTGATTAGTCTACACTGCACTTTTCCGGCCCAGTTTTCAAGAAAATGCCGAAAGTAGACGCGGCCATATGAGTTTGAACTTTAGGTACTATTTTCATTAGGTCATCAAATTTGTCCTTCTAAATATCAATTACTGAGAAACTCTCTTCATTTGACCATTTGGGAGAGTTTTTAAAAGCCTCTTTGTCTTTTTTGGTGAATCCCATGGCTTCTTTTTCAAATTTAGTGCTTAGTAGAGTTGACAGAAAACAGAACAATCCATCGTCACTATCCATTTTATGGCATGCCGGCCCATTTATTGGTGTCTTTTTGTGCCATAACCAGACGCGGAAAACTGGGAGGACAGCAGTGGTCTACATCACCCATTTTTCCAGTTTTCTGGCCCAGTTTTTCAGAGAATGTCGAATTTAGACGCGGCTTTACCCTTTTTCCCTTTAGGCCTAAAAAAAATTGTACAGTTTTGCCAGAAAATAAAAATAAACGATACCAATACCAATTGTGAGGGGAATAAGTATGAATATTTTAATATAAGTATGAATCTTTGTATTTAATTTATAATTATGAATCTTTGTATGAATATTGCGACTCCGTACGACTTCGTTGGTATCAATGGTTGTATGCTTTGTTGCTTCCTCATAACTTGGAGGACCGAATATGCTATCATAATTTGGAAGACCATTTCCATTTTTATCACTCACTGTTTGCAATATTTAGTGTTAAGAGACTCTATCTCTTTTAAAGTTTTAAAACCAAAACTCATTTTCAAACTATCCCTATTTATTTCCTAATAAAACCAAAGTAAAGAAATTTTTTGTATAAATTCTTGGTGAAACAAGAAAATTTTCTCACTTTTTAAACGTTGTGATTTTTCCATGAAAACATTAATTCCTGAAAGTTTTTTTAAAATACATAACTGCCCTGCTTTTGTACGTCATAAGATACAAAACGTATCTTATGACGTACAAAAGCAGGGCAGTTATGTATTTTAAAAAACTTTCGCATTTTTCATTTTCAGGCTATTTTTCACATTTTTTATATATTCGTTTCAAAATAATATTTTACTATGAAAAATAATGGAAATAAATAGCTTTTGTACTTATTGCTCCTGAATGAGCAATAAATTATATTTTTTCTTAATAGATAGTTTTTTAAACACTTTTCAATTTTTATTTACTATAGACCCTGGGTCGGTCCAGACTGGATCGTAGCTGTCACCACAACCCATGCTACCTGACTCAGCTTTTTGTCACAAAAGAGCACTCAAAAGTTAAAGCAAAAGTTAAAAAAATGTTAATCGATAAGTTAAAAAGTGAAATAACATCATTTTTATACCATCCTAAAAAGTGTTTATGCCAGACTTGCCTCTCAATCACCCGGACTATCTGTCGTGGCTTCTTCTATAATTAAACAATGCCTTAATTAGTCTACACTTCACTTTTCCGGCCCAGTTTTCCAGAAAATGCCGAAAGTAGACGCGGCCATATGAGTTTGAACTTTAGGTACTATTTTCTGGAAAGTCTCTTCATTTGACCATTTGGGATAGTTTTTAAAAGCCTCTTTGTCTTTTTTGGTGAATCCTATTGCTTCTTTTTCAAATTTAGCGCTTACTAGAGTTGCCAGAATACAGAGCAATCCATCTTAACTATCCATTTTCTGGCATACCGGCTCATTTATTGGCGTCTTTTTGTGCCATAACCAGAAACGGAAAACTGGGACGGCAGCAGTGGTCTACATTACCCATTTTTCCAGTTTTCTGGCCCAGTTTTTCAGAAAATGTCGAATGTAGATGCGGCTTTACCTTTTTTCGCTTTAGCCCTAAAAAAATTGTATAGTTTTGCCAGGGTGGGCAAAATATTAACTGGACAAACATGATACTAGAATACAAAACCTATCTTATGACGTACAAAAGCAGGGCAGTTATGTATTTAAAAAAAACTTTCAGGAATTAATGTTTTCATGGAAAAATCACAACGTTTAAAAAGTGAGAAAATTTTCTTGTTTTACCAAGAATTTATACAAAAAATTTCTTTACTTTAGTTTTATTAGGAAATAAATAGGGATAGTTTGAAAATGAGTTTTGTGTTTAAAACTTTAAAATAGATAGAGTCTCTTAACACTAAAACTTGCAAACAATGAGTGATGAAAATGGAAATGGTCTTCCAAATTATGATAGCATATTCGGTCTTCCAAGTAATGATGAAGCAACAAAGCATATAACCATTGATACCAACGAAGTCGTACGGAGTCGCAATATTCATACAAAGAAATTATTTAGAAACTATTTGATTTGTCTACTTATTCTCCTCACAATTGGTATAATCGTTTATTTATATTTTGCTGCTGTGGATTTAAATACACTTGTATCCGAAAAAGAAAGGATGAATATTATGCAAGTTCAAACAAATCCCAACGATTTATCAGGCAGTTTCACAGGCAAGAGTTATAGACTTGAAGATGGCATATTCTATGCTATAAAAAATCGCACAAAGACGAATCTTCGAGGTACAGTCGAAATCTCACACGCCATGGGGTGATCTCAATAAATTCTATAATTAATTCTTCCCCAGGATCCACCAACCCTAGGAACGGCTCTGCGTAATAGCTATGATGAAAAGTTTAGTCCTCCGAGTTACTTAACAGACAATAAAATTTTAGGGTGCTTAGAAAGCTACAGTTAGAATATAAAAATATCCTGTTAAGTATCCTTTTAGAAAGTTAAGCTAGAACATAAAAATACCCCTTTAAGTATCCATTTAGAAAGTTAATCTAGAACAGGAAAATATCCCTTTAAGTATCCCTTTAGAAAGTTAAGCTAGAATATAAAAATATCCCTTTAAGTATCCCTTTAGAAAGCTAAGCTAGAATAAAAATACCCCTTTAAGAATCCCTTTAGAAAGTTAAGCTAGAATATAAAAATATCCCTTTAGAACGTTAAGGTAGAATATAAAAATATCCCTTTAAGTATCCCTTTAGAAATTTAATCTAAAATATAAAGATATCCCTTAAAGTATCCCTTTAGAAAGCTAAGCTAGAATATAAAAATATCCCTTTAAGTATCCCTTTAGAAGGTTAAGCTAGAATTTCAAAATAACCCTTAAAGTATCCCTTTAGAAAGTTAAGCTCGTACTGTTTTTATAATCTATGACGCACAATAAATTACACAAGCTGGAAAACTATTCTGGACAGCTAAGGAAAAAGGCATGGAATAAGAAACAGCAAAAATTACATTGAATTGGAAACAAAAATGTTGCATATTGAAATTATAAATTACTCCCGAAATTATATATTATATATCTTATATCTGGTCATATAACCTTTGGTCCTCAGTTTTATAGATTATGAGCAAGCGTTCGATTCTGTTGATAGAAGAGCTTTAGCAAAAGTTTTATCATTATATGGTATACTAATGCTATGTACGAGAATAAAACTGCTGAAGTTAAGGTACGAAATAAGGGTAGCAGCAGATTTTGTATTAAATAAGGAGTTAAGCAAGGTTGTGTTCTATCCCTGTTTATATGGATTATTCTGAACACAGGAAAGACAATAGGAGATCACAGAATTAAATAGACAGGAAAACGTTTTCTGGATTTAGTTTATACTTATGATTTAAGCATCCTAAATGAAAGAGTTAGCAAAATAAAGGAACTTTTAGAGGTTTTACGAGTTCAGGGTGCTAGAATAGGTTTGAAAAATAATATTAAGAATACTGGGTCACTAAGGCTAGGAATAGGTGAAGATGAAAATGTAACGTTGGGTAACAAAAGAATCGATCAGGTGGGCAACTTCACTTTACCTTGGTAGTATTATTAGTAAAAATGGTGGGAGCAGTAAAGATGTTAAAAGTAGAATAGCTAAGGCTCAGGGTGTTTTTTTCATAGCTAAAAAAAAAGCTTAGAAGAAAAGGAAGATAAGTCTCCAAACCAAGATTAGAATATTAGAAGCTACAGCGATGACAGTAGTCAAATAATGGCTCTGAAGCATGGGCACTCCGACAAGCGAATGAAGATTTGCCAGATTTTTTCCAGAGAAATTGTTTACGAATTGTTCTGGGTACCCGGCAGACTGACCGTATTTCAAATTGTAGGCTGTACGAAAAATGTGGTTCAATACCACTTTCTAGGGCTATAATGAAGGAAAGGTTGAGGTCGTTAGGGCACGTTGTGTGGATGAAGGATGACAGATTCCAGAAGATTGTCCTTTCCGGCCAACTGTCTAAGGCTAAACGGGAAGCAGGTCGTCCTCGTTTAGGGTAGGAGGACGTCACAAAGAAATATTTAAAGAAAATGGGAAAATCCAGCGAGGATATAAAAAGGGGGGCCTAGAATAGATTGGGACGGAAAAGGAGCGTGCGTAGCTGTGTTGGCCTCATGCGGCTTGATGCTGCAGTGAGTTGCTAGCAGTAGTAGTAATAAAAAAAAGTAGTAAGTTTTAAGTAATTTTATAATGCCTAGAAGACAAATGAACAACCAAGGCCATCAACTGTGACAAGACCAATCCGAGCAACTAATGCAAAGTGTATTGAAAAATTCTCTTCAAACAAAATTAAAACTAATTCAAACGAACAAACAAAAATCAACAGAACAGAAATACACTGTGATAATACTTGCTAAAACGAACTATAAGAAAAAGGAAATATATGTAAGAAAATAAGCGGCAGGGAGAATTAAAACGAGTCAAGAACAAAGAAATATGCGGTTACAAGACATTCGAAAACGAGGAGCAGAATAAATTAAAAATGAAAGTGGAGAACAAAAAAATATCTGTCAATAGATATGCAACAGCAAGAACAAAAAAAAATGCGGTTAGATGAAAAGTAGCAGCGAGAATTACAAGAGACAGATAGAATCAGAACGAATCAAAAATATTTTTTGAGGGGGGGGAGGAATTATCATCTTGGAATATTATGGCCGGCCAAAACCAATAAAAAATGTAAATATGGAAAAAATTTTTTATATCTTTAATTTCGAGGATCGAATTTTTTATCCACTTTCAAGAGACAATTTGAATAATCCCCCCCCCCCCTGCAGTGATCGCGTCGTTTATACTATATACGAACATAGATTTATATCACATTTATTATATTATCAACGTAAAAAAAGAACAAAGATATTTATAAAATACTAAGTGCAATGAGTGTACTTAAAAAATGCGTTTTAATAAGTTTCATAATGCCTAGCAAACAAATGAACAAACTGGACCATCAAATATGATAAAGCCAATCTGAACAGCTAAGGTTAATGATATTGAAAAAATTACTGTAAGTAATGATTAATGAAAATGAAGAACAAAGAAATATACGTTTATATTACTTGCGAATATGAAAATGACAACGATTCAAAGACCAAAGAGGTTAGAGGATAAGCGGTAGTTATAATTAAAACGAGTCAAAAACAAAAGTAAGAACAAACATATAAGCGGGTACAAAACATGCGACAAAGAGGAGCAGAACGAATTAAATATGAAAGTGAAGAACAAAAAAATGAGGTTAAAATATATGACATAGCAAGAACAAAGAAATATACGGTTAGAAGATAGGCGGCTGTTAGAATTACAAGCACCAGCGAGAATCAAAACGTGTCCAAAATGTTTTTTTTTGTAGAAATTGGCATCCTGGAATTTTTTGGCCTTCAAAAACAATTTACATAGGTCACAAGTTTTAAAAAAAAGTTGTTCAGAGCTTTTATTTCGGGGGAAAATTCATATGACTGATTTCATATTTATGAGCACATTTAAGAGACTAAACTGCATCATCCGCCTCTTCCAGGAGTTCACAACTCAAATATTTTACTTATTTCACATAAAGTGTCTTCGTCGCTAATGTAAACTTAAAAGAAACCGAAAAAGAAGCTGCAAAAAACCAACATTCAGGAGAGTAAAACTGATAAAAGCAAGAAGAGAAGCTAAAAAACATAAAATTAAAAACAATTAAAGACCATAAAAGTAATATAAACCGATATAGATTTGTGTCTTTCTTTTGTTTATCAAAGAAAGGAAGAGATAAAATAAAAAAAAAAACATTTCTAAGGATAGCAGCAAGTGTATCCATATCCAATACTTTCTGTCGCCAGGACGGACTTCGAATTAGCGTGAACAGTTCTTCAATACTATATCCCGCTCTTTCTGGCTCTTCGCCGTGGTGATGCAGGGCTTTAGTTACAGGCACTTCCATATCTGGTGCAACGAGCTCTCCTAAAAATAATTTAATAGAATTTGAAGGTACTTTTCACAGGCAGTCTGAGGATTATCAGATTGAAAGAACACATAAACTACCATGATACGGCATGATATGGTGCCATGATACGGCACCGGAATATATTTCGGTGTTCAAGAATCCAATTATAAAATTGGATTGCTAAGACTAAAGTACAAATAATTGTAATATAAAAACAGTAAATCGAGCACACAGAGAAGAGCTCTAGCACATAGTAAATTAAACTCGTGTATGCGACCCCAAAAATAACAAAAACTCTAGAAATACTGAATTTTGGCAACAATTCGTAAATCAAATTGGCATTTTATGTTTGTTGGTCTTTTTAGTACATCAACAAACTTTTGATGCACACATATAAAATTCATTAAGTTTACTGTTATCTGTCAAAAGCTACAAACTTTAAAAAATTTGCCAATCGTCCTAAAAAATCGTGAGAGGATTCATTCGAATGGAAACCAAAAGTTATAGTGCCCTTTCCAAGTAACCAAAAAGATAGGAGAAAAACTAGTCCCCCCAGGCCTCCTTTTCACCCAAAGACACTTCATCAAAATTTTGAGACCCAATCTCACACGCAATAGGGTGATCTCAATAAATTCTGTAATTAATGCTTCTCCGGGATCCACCAACCCTAGGAATGGCTCTGCGTAATAGCTATGATGAATAGTTTAGTCCTCCGAGTTACTTAACAGACAATAAAATTTTAGGGTGCTTAGAAAGCTACAGTTAGAATATAAAAATATCTTGTTAAGTATCCTTTTAGAAAGCTAAGCTAGAACATAAAAATACCCCTTTAAGTAACCATTTTGAAAGTTAATCTAGAACATGAAAATATCCCTGTTAGTATCCCTTTATAAAGTTAAGCTAGAATATAAAAATATCACTTTAAGTATCCCTTTAGAAAGTTGAGCTAGAATAAAAAAAGCTTAAGCTAGACCCAACTTTGCAAACCCAAGCTATTTGGGTTTGCATAGTTGAAAGGTCTAATTACTATGGCTTGGGGATGAGATGACCCCCCATACCCCCTAGGGAAAGGGCGGTAAATTGTGCATTTTGGCTATCGTCTATTTATAGAATTGCGAAAACATACAGACTTTTTTGTGAGGGTGGGGGGGATTTCTGCGAAAGGGGAATATCTGCAAAGGAGGTTTTTCCACAGGGAGAATTTTCCTTGGGGATG
Organism: Artemia sp. Qi Xiang Cuo; assembly: GCF_049724085.1. Classification (NCBI taxonomy): domain Eukaryota; kingdom Metazoa; phylum Arthropoda; class Branchiopoda; order Anostraca; family Artemiidae; genus Artemia; species Artemia sp. Qi Xiang Cuo. The sequence continues at coordinate 43,117,259 of NC_142812.1, forward strand.
AGAGTTCCCAGGAAGAATTTTTCAAGAAAATTTTACACAGGAGGGGGAAAGAGATTTCCTGATATGATTGGAAAAGAAGTCAGAAATTAAATAACAAATAAATCAGTTTTTGAACTAAAAGTAAGGAGCAGCATTAAAGCTTAAAACGAACAGTACTTATTCCGTATATGAGGGGGCCTGCTCCTTCCTCAGTCCTTGCCTTTTACGTTAAATTTTGACTTTTGGCCACAATTCTATAAGAAAGACTGCTCAAACACAAAGGCCATTGAATTTGAATGATACGTATTTTTGAAGAACAAAAATACAGCGATCCTATGCTTTCGCACACCCTTCCTATTTCCCTTCTCCAGATTTCTCCAGGTACTAATTTAGACCTTAGTCGACTCTGGTTGAGCTTACAGAGTCAAGCTACTGACCCCGTTCCAAACCAAATAACCAACGACATCAGAACTAGAACCGCAGTCCTCCTGAACACAGGATTTTAAGTCTAGCATAATAACAACTCAGCTAGTACGGCTTTAGTTAGTAGTCTGGAGTAATCTTAAATCATATGCCAAGTATCGTTAACTTATTAAAGATCTTAAGTCGAATTGGCCAGCCATGGCAAAAAACCAACAGAGAAAAAAATTTCCACGAAAAAAAATGACCAATAGACGCAAACTAATCCACGTAGGAAAATATTGTTATTAGAGTTACTTCAGTGAGTTACTCTGGTGTTCTCAGTGAAGTAATTCTAATAGCATCCTTTCCCTAAGTGGATTAGTTAGCGTTAATTGTATATTTTTTTCGTTGAGATTTTTCTCTCTGCTGGTTTTTTATCGTTAACTTAAAAAGTGTTTCGATATAAAAGGATACTATTATTTAGTATTAAGTAAGTAAGCAAGTATGACGGCACTAGACCCCTTAAGGTCTAAACCAGCGGTGCTGATCTCCGTTTCGTGGCCTTCAGCCAGGAAGTGAAATGGGGAGCTGGGGACCAGCCATCCAATGCTTTCGCACACCCTTCCTGCTTACCTTCCCCAGATTTCTCGAGGTACTCATTTAGAGCTGGGTCGACTCTGGCTAAGCTTACAGAGTCACATAACTGACCCGCGTCTCAAACCCAAATAACTGGCCACTCCAGGGATCGAACCCGTGCCCCTTGGGACAAAGAATTCTCAACCCAGCGCACGTCCACTTAGCCAGGACGGCCTCATTATTTAATGTTCCTTGTAAAAGAAGGTTTACACTATTCCTTTTACAGCTATTCAAACATTCTATTAAGCAAATAGAATTAGAATTACCTACCTTTCAAATCAAACCTTGCTGAATGACCAGAACTAGAATCAAGAGGTCTTGGAGGGAGTAGCTGCGCCATCCATTGCAACTTATCCAACTCTACTTTGTCCATATTTACCCATGATTTGGAAGGACGTATAGGTCAATCATCTTCCGATATTTCTTTTATATCATCAAACTTAGAAACTTTCACACTTTTCTTATCTGTTTCTTCAGTATTTCATTTCTTTCCGGTAGATGGCTGTCTTCCTTTCTTCAAAAAGTCGGCTACTTTTGGGTCTAGTTAAGAGAGCAACTTTTCCTGCTCCTCTAGTATTTCCGCTTGGGTCATTGCTGATAATTTCTCTGCGTTTTTTTGCGATATTTCTTCAACTTCTTTGGATGTACAAATCCCAGAGCTTGAGATGAATGTAGATGGGAGCGAACCTACAAACAAGTTGAATTTTAAAATAGAGAGAATATTGTAATATAGAGTATTTGTAAACAGATCTTGGAGTTTTTATTGATTTTTATTCTCAATTATTGTCAGTTTTTATTTTAATAAGATATATTTTTTTACTGAATTGGATTGTTATTATTAATTCTCTTGAAAGTTATTATTGAAAATTGTAAATAGAGTTTTTGAATATTGTATAAGTAGAATATTGTAATAGAGAGTAATTTCCAAAAGATTTTAGCTATTATTGAATGCTGTTCTCAATTATTGTCGACTATTATTGTTATTGATATTTTGTTATTGTTATCGAATTGAATTGATATTGTTACTGCTGTTAAGAACTCTTATTGATAATTGTTAATAAAGTGTTTGAATATCGTATAGAAAGAATATTATAATAGAGAGTAATTATTAAAAGATCTTAGTTATTATTTATTGTTTTGTTGATTGTTATTGTTATTAAATTAAATTGTTATTTTTACTAATATCAAGAACTTTTATTGATAATTGTTAATAGAGTTTTGAATATTGTATAGAGTAATTGTTAAAAAATCTTAGTTACTACTAATTTTTATTTTTAATTTTTGTCGATTGATATTGTTTTTGAGACTTTTTAATTTTTATTGAATTGAATTATTATTGTTAATACTGTTAGGAATTGCTATTCATCATTGTTAATAGAGTTTTAAATATTGTATAGTGAGAATATTGTCATAGAGATTAATTATTAAAAGATCTTAGAGTTTTTATTAATTGAATGAATTCATTTTATTAATAACCTGTCTTACAATCGACAAAAAAAGACAGAGCACAAACAAGAAAAGAAAGAAAAAGCAAAACTGGCAAGAAAAAAAATACAAACAGAAGAAACTACATAATAACATAACTATTTGAGAAGGGGGGCCCACTCGTGATCCAGAAACCCCAGTTTTTTCACGTAATTCTGAATTACCTCCTCCACGGCACTAAGAGGCCCACTTTTTAAAAAGGTGTTCAATAAGCAATAAGGGTCTCACGAAGATGACGACCAATCGGCAGGCCAAGGTATGTAATATGACTAGACGGTGTTAGGGTAATCCCACCAAGCCTGACTGTAGCATTATCTTCAGGGCACTTAAAAAACAAAACAGCAGACTTGTACATTAAACTACGAACCAATATCAGAATAGCTTTTTCAAGACACGATAAATTATTTTCTAATGAAGAAAGCAACCAAGACAGATTTAAAAAATCATCTGCAAAACCCAGAAGTGACAAGTCAATATGCTTGCAAATATAACTCGGAGAGATAACCTGTTGTGCATCATTAAGACTGTTATTATACAAAGTCGGAGACGTTATAGCCCCTTGCTTAATTCCCTTATGTACGGATATCTCCCCACTAAGCTCAGCCTCTTGCAAATACACACGAAGATTGAGGTTCCTATATATATCGCGTAGTAACCTTACAATAGAATAATGCACGCAACGCTTACAAAACTTAACCAAAATCTGAGCATGAATCCCAGAGTCTAAAGCTCTCCTGATATCATACTGATCTAAGATCCAAATTTCTTGCGAGAGATGAGCATCAAGTAATATGTTACCAAGAGGATGAAGTACATGGGTGCACCTTAGGCCTTTTCGAAAACCAAACTGGTTTGGAGACATATCACACTTATCATAAATCTCATCAAATAAAACAATCTCAAATAGTTTACAAAATACCGAAGATATCGTTACTGGCCGATACGAAGAAGGCTGAACGCCTGGCTTCCCCTTCATTAATATCAAGATAACCATTGAATTGAACCTTCCCGAGATGCACTAAAGCACCTCGGGACTATCTCTTGTGTCAAAATCATCTGAAACAGAATGGCAATGTGATGGTAAAGAATATAACCTCCTAAAGAAAGATGTAGAGCACAAATACTATCGCAGCCTTTTGAGTATACCTTTTTCAGCTTTTTAACAGCCTGGCAAAATAAAGCCGGTGACACTGAGAAATAGTCGAAGGTATCGGTAAGCATAGAAACCAGCTCATTGTCGTAATTAGACTGCAAAACTGGATCAGGCGATTTGAATTCGGACTCAAAGTAGGTACTCCACTGATTAACAGAAATACTAGACGTAGGCTTAGCTTATTCAGGCTTAGACTGAAGCGACCAAATAAGGTTCGGATTCTTACTGAGCTTTTGCACAAAATTTTGTTTGGGGGTTGCACGGTGGGCATCTAACGCTTGATTGAACTTTCGTTTAGTATGGATTCTAATCTCGTTCACTATTCCACTTCGTGGCTTCCTACTATCATGCCAAACTTTCAGCCATAACTTCGCGGACGGACAAGCCGCCGCTAGATCCGGATTTCTAGACCACCCTTTCACCTGCGATCTATTACGGACACATTTCACAGGAACTGCAAGACTCCCCGCCATACTCAGAGCATGCGGTATTTCTGCACAGTACATGTTTATCTGCAGACGTATTTCCCTTTCACTGCAATACGAGTTTGCATTTCTTTGCAGCAGATGGAAGGGAACTTTTATTTTACGATATCGCCAGAAGTAACCACAAAGAGATCATTTGACACTTGTTTCCAGTCACTGTATACTCTCCAATGGGATTTGCACGGACCCAATAACTTTGGACAGCCCGGTTTTATTGGCAATGACAAAGGCAAACGGTCAGAGTATGAACAATCAGCTGCAACTTTTATTCCGTCACTCACTGGGAAGTTCGTTAACACATGGTCAAGATTAGAAACGGTGTAGGCAACACTGATAAATGTATAAGCTTTGTTCTTATCAACGACATTTAACTGATCAGGAAGGGAACCTATACCTTTCAGACTCGGTATTAAATTGGTGACAGATGAAGTCCCCTATTCATAGAACTTTTGTATTCATAGGAGTTTGAGCCTTCATGAAACGGCTTAGCTGATTATATGCAGTCGTGAACTTGCTGTCCGAGAGGCTAGATCTATAATTAGTAGAAAGATAGACGTTTATTATCACAGTATCGCGAACTTTAAGAGCGAGGAAGTATTTACTTGATGCTAAAAGTTCAGTCTGGAGAGACTTTCTCACCAAAGTGGCTAATCCCCCAGATGACCGACCTCTGGATTTCACACGTTCAGGTGGCCGAATAAAACACTGGAGTGAACTTGAGCAAGTTAGTATTGTCCTTGGAAAGCAGGTGCTCTTGTATACAAATTATTTCATTAGTAAGGCTCAAAGTATTAAGCAGAACTGTTTTCTCGAGTGCTTCCCCATTTATATTCCAAGACAGAATACTATACATTTTGGGAGCGTGATCCATCTTTCAAGTTTTTTCTGTTATAACGACAGGCATAGAAATAACATATGTGCCTAGTCAAATTCCAATTTAGGCACAGAGTAGGATTTTGAAAAGGCTTCTCAGGGGGAGCTTTTGTGGCCAGTTTCTCCACAGCGGCTACAAGTTTCAGCTTCCTTAGAGTCAGTCGCTATGTGCCTCACATTATGACACCGATAACATATTCGAGGTAAAAAGCAAAATTGCTCTAGACGGAAAAGTTCGAAACCATTTTTAATCGTGTTTGTTAAGGCAGCAGACAATGCACTTTAAGAGGGGTAATACATTTTAAACACTTGCGAATTGCCACACTTTATTGCATTTTCAAAGTCTTTCGACAGACTTTTCAGGAGGTCCTCCGTCACGTTGCTAGGGAGAAGTTTCACTATACCGATGAACTGGGAATTAACAAGTCAATTTTCGATTATACGGTTACTTTTGAGGCCAGCCGAGACTTTTTCTGCTGCCTGCTTCGAAGATACTGACAGTTGTCATTCCTTCCGCCTGAGCACTGCATCCACTAATGTTGTATCACCCGGTGCCAAGCTTGTTATAAAGGCCTTACGCTTTCCTGGATCGTCTAACTCAGGAGGCATATTCGTCACGACATCCGAGAACAGCTTTTTTTCCACATTTGGCGTTTTAGGTACTGACGAGGAGGCTGTAGGCTGATTCTTGGAATCAGCAATACATTTCAAACCATTGTTCAGAGTATCTAACTTGCGGGAAAACTGTTGCAGCTCACTGTCCATTAATCTCGCAATTTCGTTCACTTTGGTAGTAATACAGACTGCAATTTCGTCACCACACGTGGGAACAGACTCCGGTTCAAGAATAACGAAAGTCGGAAGCTCTTTACTGTCCTTAGCTCAGCGCCATATAGCTTTCGCAATATCCGTCAAGTTATCACAGTCTTTTTTGCATCCGCGTAATCGTTCGTCATATCCGAGTTCACTCTCATAGTAAGTCCACAGCAGTTTTTGGCTTCCATAATACTGGCATGATAAAAAAACTCCATTCCTTTGTTAACGAACATCTCCGTCTTAATACTCTTTGTCATGCATCGAGAGACAAAGTTTAAAACTGGATTCAATACTAGAACAGTTTTCATTTCGTTTATCTGGATTAAGTCGAATATTCATTCACCAATTTCTTTGATAATTTATAGTATCAAATTCTAGACAGATATTTACGGGTTGAACTATATATTCAATATTTTTCTGGTTACCTTGCGATAGAAGTAAGGAAATTGTTTCCTTACTTCGCAATTGTTTCCGCAATTTAAGGGGCAAGCTCAGCGGGTACCACGGCTCTCGCTAACAACCCTACACACATCTTCTGCTTACTTTTCTTTCCCCGCCTCAATTGTAGCGTAAATGCATCTAAATATCAGATGTCCTTTTTATTTAAAATCGCACTGCTTGATGGCTAATCTTCAATATTATCACTGAAAAAATTTAGAATTCAGACCACTTTCGCAAATTATAAATAAATGTCCAGAAACTAAGTTAGGAGTTTAAGCAGAGGTTTTATAATAGGTCAGGAACTATAATCCTTCGACAAATTTTGCGAAATCTAACTAGCTTCATTGGGACTAGAATTCACTGAAAAAGCTTACTGGCTTGATAATGTTAATAAAACATCCCATTTATAACAGATACATTCACTTTGAACTCAGAATAAATACTGATTCATCAATTGTTTTCAGATTATTGTCGATTGTCATTGTTATAGAGATCTTGTAATTGAATTGAATTGACATTGTTACTACTATTAATAATTGATATGGATAATTGCTAACAGAGTTTAAATAGTGTACAGAGAATATTGTAATAGAAAGAAATTGTTGAAAGGTCTTAAAGTTATTATTAATTTTCTCAATTATTGACGATTGTTTTTTTTATTGACATTTTGTTATAGCTACTGTTACTACTGTTAATACTTGTTATTGATAATTGTGAATAGAGTTTTTTAATATTGTAATAGAGAGTTGAAAATATGTTTCTTCAACTGGATAAAACAATTACGTATAAAAAATATAAATGTTCCTGTTTATGCACGTTTTACTATCAATATTTTTTCATGCTTGGTAGATTATTTTATTTTATTTTTGCTCATTTGTGATTTAATGGGGTTCTTTACTTTTCTTTGAAAAACTTATTTTGTGGAAAAAGTTTTTTAATTAATTTCTGTTCGCTTTATGATGACATAGTCTTTCCAGGTAAAAATAAAATAATACCTTAAATCTTTTTGTTTTTTTAAGACTTTATAGTTTGGCCTACTATTTGTATACTGGAGAAAAATTTTCAGCAAATTTTTAACAAAACACACACTTTTAAAAATTTGGACACGAATAGTAGTGTTCAATTTAGTTTCATACCTCCTCTAGTTGACATGAAATAGAAAACTTGATACCATCCGCAAAAAAATCTGTTTACTTTCTTTGATAGTTTGGATACACTTATGCTATTTTGATTTGGTTAAATTTTAAGACCAGAAGTAGCCCCGAAAGTTTGAACATCATACCCTCATTCGTTCTTGAGATACTGCTGAGATGCCTTACTGGGAATTAGCATTAACACAGTGCATTTTGATTTAATCTTAAGGCAACATTTAGAAATTAAACAAAGTAAGCAAAGGGAGAGTGGGCATGGGAAGGGGACTGCTTGCCCTCCAATCCCTTTAGATTATTAGCCCTTTCTATTTTCAATCGAATGAACCCTTTTCGAAGTTCCGAAGACAAATCCTTCGATACGAAGTGCTCTGTTCTAAACAAAAAAAAGAAAAAATAACAATACATTTTATCCACATCGATGTTTACTATAAAATGTCAAGCCTTCGAATAAGTTTCGACTACTAAGCAGGGCGCTAGGCCTTTCAATTACCTTTCAAGGCCTTTCAATGAAGTCCTTTTAAAATGAGCCCTTTTGAAGTCTCTACAAAAAAACTTTTAATAAAAATCCTAGATACCCCAGGGCATAACTTACAACCCTTGCCCTGAGTGCTCAGGGGGGGTGTTATTCTCAAAAACCTAATTTCCAGAACTTTCTACTACGTTGAACAAGATGGCTATCTGAAAATTTTGTTTGGATGTGTTTGGAGGAATGATGGGCGTGAGAGAGGGGTTAGTTACCCTCTAATCACTTTCGACTATTACAAAGGGCAATAGCCCTCTCAATTTCCGATTGAATGAGCCTCTTTTGAAGTTTTACGACAACTCTATCTATAAAACCTTATTTGCCCCCAGAGCAGAACTTACAACCTTTGCCCTTGGGAATCTGGAGGGTTTGTCATCCTTAAATACATATTTTCCAGAACTTTCAACTACGTTGAACAAAATGGCTATCTCTAAACTTTGATTGAATGTTTTTGGGGAAATGGTGGGCGTAAGAGGGGGGTTAATTACTCTCCACTCACTTTAGACTATTAAAAAGGGCAATTTCAATTTCCGATTGAATGAGCCCTTTTTGAGTTTCTACAACAACCCTTTCTATAAAAACCTCATGTGTCCCGAAGGGCATAAATTACAACTCTTGCCCTGAGGGCCGTGAGGGAGTTGTCATCCTCAAAGACCTACTTCCCTGTACTTCAACTACATTAAACAAAAGGACTATCTTAAAATACTGATTGGATGTGTTTGGGAAAATTATGGGCGTGAGAGGGGCTCTCCAATCGGTTCCAGCTATTGAAAAAGCCACTACCCCTTTTAATTTCTAATCGAATCAGCCCTTTTGAAGTTTCTAGGACAACGGTTTCAATAAAAATCATATAAGCCCCAGGGCATAAATTAAAAAACTTGCCCAGAGGGCTGGGGGGTTATCATTCTCAAAGACCTAATTTCCAGAACTTTCAACTACGTTGAAGAAAATTGCTATTTCAAAATTTTGATTGGACATGTTTGGGGAAATGGTGGGCAAACGAGGAGGGTTAGTTGCCCTCCAATCACTTCCGACTACTAAAAAGGGCACTAGCCCTCTCAACTTTTAGTCGAATGAGCCCTTTTTGAAGCTTCTACGCACTTTCTATAAAAACCTTATATGCCCCAGGGCATAACTACAACCCTAGACCTGTGGACCGTGAGGGGGTTGTCATCCTCAAAGACATAATTTATGGACCTTTCAACTACGTTGAACAAAGTTGCTATCTCAACATTTTGATTGGATGTGTTTGGGGAAATGATGGGCGTGAGAGAGGGTTTATTTGCCATTCAATCACTTTCGACCATTAAAAAGGGCACTAGCCACTTCAATTTCCAATCGAATTATTCCTATTTGAAGTTTCTACGACAACACTTTCTATAGTATAAAAAACATATATACCCGAAGGGCATAACTGACAACCCTTGCCCTTAAGGCTGTGGCGGGAGTTTCATCCTCGAAAACATAATTTCTAGACTTTTTAGCTACGTCGAAAGAAATGAATATCTCAAATTTTGATTGCATGTGTTTTGAGAAACGGTAGGTGTGAGAGGGCTGTTAGCTATACTTCAAACGCTTTTGACTATTAAAAGGGGAACAGTCCCTTCTAATTTCCAATTGAATGAGCCCTTTATGAAATTTCTACAAAATCACTATCTATAAAAACCTTATGTGCCCCCAGGGCATAATTTACAGTCCTTGGCCCAAGGGCTCGGAGGTGGGTTATCATCCTCAAAGATCCTCAAACAATGGCTGTCTAAAAATGTTGAGTGGATGTGGTTGGGGAAAAAGTAGGGGTGAGAGGGGGGTTAGTTGCCCTTAAATCACTTTCGGCTATTAAAAAGGGCAATAGCCATTTCAATTTCCAATCAAACAAGCCCTTTTTGAAGTTTCTACGACAACGCTTTCTATAAGGAAAAACTTATATGCCTCCAGGGCCTAACTTACAACCCTTGCCCTGTGGGCTGTGGGGGAGGGAGGGGGGGGTTTTCATCCTCTAAGACCTAATTTCCAGAACTTTCAACTACGTTGGACAAAATGCCTATCTCAAAATTTAGATTGGGTGTTTTTGGGGGAAAAGTGGGCGTCAGAGGGAGGTTAGTTGCCCTCCAATCACTTTCGACTATTAAAAAGGGCACTAGCCCTTTGAATTTCCAATCGAACGAGCATTTCTTGAAGTTTCTACGACAACACTTTCTATAAAACTTTATATGCCCTCAGGACATAACTTAAAACCTTTGCCCTGAGGGTTGTGGGGGTGTCAAAAACATAATTTCTATTTGCAAATTAACTACGCTGAACAAAATTGCTATCTCAAAATTTTGATTGGGTGTGTTTGGGGAAATGGTGGGTGTGGATGGGTTTTTAGATGCCTTCCAATCACTTTCGACTATTAAAAAAGACACAAGCCACTCCAATATCCAATCAAATGAGCCCTTTTTGAAGTTTCTACGATAACTCCTTCAATACGAAGTGCCCTGGTCTAAGACCAGGGCACTTTCATGCGACCAGCCTATGGCTTCCTTCTTTACTGGATAAAAAGAAATAAATAAATTGTGCCAACATTGTTCTTTACTTAGACAGCGCAAGCGCTGCCTATGATAGGAAATTGAAAGGTTTTTTCTGATTCAAGGAACTTTTTAGAAAGAATCAGATAGTTCTACTTTCAATTAGAAATGCCAGCGGGAATTCACTGACAATGCTTTTTTTTCCTCTAAACAATATACTGTCTTCAATCAGAACTTAACTTATACCTATAAAAATTTAATAAACAGGTTATGCTATTCGTCACTAAATTATTTTTTTGAAGCCAAAATTAAGCACTTTCTTAGATTACAACTTCCAGCTGTGCCCACAAAGAGTTATATCAGCTTAATGTCGAGACATCTGTAGGACAAAAGGTAAGATGAAACATTCCTTTATATCAATCCAGCGTCCAACCCTCAACTGATAGCAAAACTTGTATTGTACAATCAAAGCCATGTTCCAAAAATTATGGGGTTTAACCCCCCCCCCCTCTGAAATAATTGTCCGACTCGTTAAAACGTAACAAAAAGCGCCTATAAATGAATTTTTGAGGTGTTTTGTTTAGTTATTTTGCACCCTCCCCCCCCCCCCCCTTAACAAAAATCCTGGATAAAACTCTGGGGCCAAAAACGATCTTAATAATTCAGAAACAGCAATCTCAAGTTCTCTCTAATTTGATTTACAATTAAACCCTTTTTATTTCCCAGTTTTTTACGACTACTGATATGAAAAATTATTTTGCCGTCGAATATAATTTCACAATTAAAATAGTGAAAACATAAATAATGAAGATTTCTACGTACCCTCAATTTTAACTTCTTCAACTTCCATTGGTTCAGTGTCCTCGACAATGCCCCGTTTCTTTTTCATGTTAAGGGCAAACAAGCTTTCCTTTTTCTTTCCACTTTTCTGCACAATCTGGAAGGACGAAACTAATTGAAATCGCGGCTTTTCCAGCTCTTATCGCTATTTCTGTACATATCTGATCATTACTATTCATTTAAAATGGATATAATAACAATAACTACACAAGCCTGCCACCGTGCAAATGGCGTAAAATGAACAAAAAACACATTGTCTAAAAATCAGGGCCGCATCCAGGGGGAGGGGGGGGTTACCCAGTTTGAACCCCCCCCCCCGCCCCAAAATGTTTGTCTGACTCGTAAAAACGTAACAAAAACGGATATAAACAAATTTTGTATGCGTTCCTGAGTTTTTTTTGTGTAGCCCCCCCCCCCCGAATTTTTTTCCTGGGGAAAAAATCCGGGGAAAAAAATAAGGGCTACGGCCTTGCTAAGAACATATACAATTAACTTTACTAAAATATAATAAAAGCAAGCGAAACTCGATATATAGTAAAGGCCTAACTCAAATATAATAAAAGCTAGAGAAAAGGGAGTAAAGTCTTTTACAAAATAAAGACTTTATTTTGTTTCTAAAAATAAAAAAGGTGAATTTACAAATTTTTTCCGATCACACAACGTTGAATATTAATTTATTCGTTTTTATTTTTAGTTTTGGTGAACCGGTAAATAGCATGTGTTGTCATGATTGATAGGCATTTACGAAAATGATGACATTTCCTAAATAACAAAACAAAAAAATTGCCGATCGAAGTAACTTAGTCCAAGAAATTTGAAAAACTCAGCTTTTTATTTGAAGAAAAGCTATGGAATAGAAAATTCAATACCTACATCAAATTTCAACACAGTGCATATTCCTGGCGGCATAAGCACTAGAACTATTACACTTTGCAAATATCATTCCTTCATCTCCAAAAGTCTGTTCGTTGAATTTTTAAAGGTTAAGTCAAATCTATCAATGGTGATTGGTAATATATTTCTTTTTATTTCTTGTTAATATATTATCATTCCTAGGAATCTCCAAACGTCTGTTCGTTGAATTATTAAAGGTTAAGTCAAATCTATCAATGGTGATTGATAATATAAGTCTTGTATTTCTTGGTCGTTGATTTTTTAAAGGTTAAGCTGAATCTATCAATGGTGATTGGTAAAATATTGCTTTTATTTCTTGGTAATATATTATCATTCCTAGGCACCTCCAAACGTCTGCTCGTTGAATTATTAAAGGTTAAATCAAATCTATCAATGGTGATTGGTAATATATTTCTGGCTCTTTTTTATTAATCATGTTTTTTTTTCTTTTTTTTATATGTTGAATTATCAATTTTTAGAAAATATTTTTATTCCATATTTGAATTGCTTACATAAGTCTTGTGTTACATGTTTTATTCTGGAGCTGGTTGTAAGAGTGTTGTGACACCTTTATTTCTTTGTTTTGGTATCAGAGTGCTCTTTTATTTTTTATTGTTTGACTTGGTGTATCTTTTTCTTCCGCTGTCTTTCAAGCCACGAATCCTAAGAGGGGAGAGGATGTCTATTTTTGTGTTTTTGTCGTTGTAGCCAACACATATTATTGAAAATTAACCTGAGCTTGAAACGAGAAATAAAGTCGCTTTTCTCTTCAACACTAAAAACTTTGGGTAAATCTAACCGAAAAAATGAAGAAAAGTGACCTACCATATCAGCACTAAAAACCGAAATGAAGAAAAAACAATGATAATGAACAATAGCTCATCAGCTACAGCGTCCGAGGGATGGAGATGGGGCGTGCGTAGCTGTGTTGGCCTTAGGTGGCTTGTTGCTGTGATGAGTTTTTAGTAATAATAGTAGTAGTAGTAATAATAGTAGGGGTGACACGGTGATATGGCTAAAATTTTGACAAGGTGTTTCTTTGATATGCCTAACAATGTATATGCCTAACAATGGCATAAACATAAGGTCTGGTTTGAAAATTAGTCAAGCGTTTACAGGATACCATACTTCATGTATGAACCCCGCCCATCCATAATAGCCGTGCTTATTGAAAATAGAAAGGACAAAATTTATATGTGATCTATGTTCTTTGATGATTTTAATGTAACAGTTGTGTAAACCAAAAAACTGAAACAACGACAGTTTAGTTTGAAACTACCACATCGACACCAAATTGTCACCAAGTAGTTTCTACTAGTACAATGTAATTGTGTCGTTTTAGTTTATGTTTTTCATTTTCAAAATAAATTGCCAACTCACTTGTCTTTGTCAACGCGCCAAATTTCGCACGAGATACATCATTGTCACTCCTATTATGAACATCAACCAGCATTATCCATTGGACATCATGAACATCATTATCCCATATTAGACCATTTATCTTTATGGAAATGAGCAGAATAACGCAGTATCCATGGATATACTTCAATTTTGGTTAATATTGTGTCTTAAGCTTTGCCTCGTCTTTGTAAGTTGGTATTATTTCTAGTTGCGTCTAATTTCCTAAGTTACCTAATTTCTAATTTGGCTAGATTCCTAGAATTGTTCAAATCTCATAACTATGGAAGGAATATAAAAAATAAAGTTGAAAACACCTTCTTAGACTACTATTAGGATGGTAGATAAGCTTAAGAAAGTTTTATTCAGCCAATTAACTGCAAAACAGGTTCTGTCGATCAATACCCTATGATACTACAATATCAATGTTTCCTTATATATTATGTACAGACGAAAGCAGAGAAAGACATTTTAGAGGGAAAGCCCATTCCTGGTAGAAATTTATTATGTAGAGATCGATTTCAATCATAATAGTTAAGAAATGTCATGATTGACCAATCCTTTTGTTTGTTTGTTTTTCTTCTTTTTTTTAATATGGGCAAAAAGAAAGAAAGAAATAAATTTTAGAGGGAAAGCCCATTCTTGGTAGAAATTTATTAAGTAGAGATCGATTTCAATCACAACAGTTGAGAAATGTCATGATTGGCCAATCATTTTTTTTCTTTTTTTTTAATATGGGCAAAAAGTCAAAATTCTGATTAGCCAGGAAATCTTGTAAGGGTGAAAAGTTTCAGTAAAAAAAAATCCAAATAAAAAAAAGTAAAAAAATAAAAAAAAAGTGTGTCTGCACAGAATTGCAGGATCTTTTGTTTTGTTTAAGCATATTTTTTCAAGCATTCTTTCATGCAAAAAGGTGGTTCTAGGCCTAAAAACTCGAGTTTGTTTACTACAGGTAATGTGTTATGATTGCGGACGGTTAATTTTCCTTTTAAAGGAGAATTCCTTAGACAGATTTAAGGGGTGGGTGAGGAAATTACCCCTACCCATAATCACCATCTTCTGTGTATGGGTACGATGACATTTATCTAAGGAGCAAAATATTTAAAAAAAAACTGAAATTCCAAAATGTACCTGTTTATCACGAGAAAAGGCCTCGGGAAACGCTGGTCGTTTCTCTTTCACAGTTTTGGGCTCCAAAACGAATGGAGCTGCTCGTTCTCTTATGGCACCTATTAGCCAGAAATCATCATTCCCAAGGGTCTCTAAAACATTAATAAAGGAAGATGAATAATGGAAAAATCCAAGAGCATAACTACAACTGAAACGAAAATATATTAAACACGGAATTTTTTCTTTTATTTGAACAATGAAAAATGAAACTTTGAATGCAAAACCAATATTTACCAATAAAATGGAAAAAAACTAATATATATATATATACATATATATATATATATATATATATATATATATATATATATATATATATATATATATATATATATATATATATATATATATATATATATATATATATATATATATATATATATATATATATATATATATATATATATATATATATATATATATATATATATATATATATATATATATATATATATATATATATATATATAGCGCCCAAGAGCTCTTCTGTTATATTTTCCACGGTTTGCTACAATTTTTGAATAACTGAACTGAATTTTGCTTACTGAATCAGCAACAATATGTTTACGAAAGAGAGCTAGAGAATTAGAAACAGTAATACCAAGCCACCGAAAGGAAGAGACAGGCAAGTACAGAAAATTCATTACATACCAGAGGAGTAGACGAAGACAGATTGTAAGATAAGAATTCACACTTGTCAAGATTCAGGACCAATATTTAGGAAAGACAGAGAAACTAAGGAAACCATCGCAGAAAGAACAGACTTAGTACAACTAATCAACAGAATGCCATCAGCATAGGCAATGTAAGAAACATCAGTAGAACCAGTAAAATAAGTGCCTGAGATCTTTTCCAGAACAGTAGAAATACAAATTTTGAACAGGGTTGGTGATAAAACAGCTCCCTGCCTAACACCACGAAGCACTTTAATAGGTGTTTCTGGAGAAGATTTCAGGCGGAGGTAAGAATTAGAATACCAAAACCGTAGAAGGTAAATAACCGAAAAATTACCACCAGAAGAAGGCAAAGAAAAGAAAACCTGGTTATGAACAACAGAATCAAAAGCCTTTGAAAGATCAATTGTACAGAGATATACGCCTTTACCCTTTGAAGAATTAGAAAGAAGAATAGAAGAAAGGACACAATGATCATGTTGGCACCCCACAACAGGTCTGAAACCAAGTTGATTTTCACCAAAGAAATAAATATTTCGAGGTTAAATTAGGTAAAATAATATACTCAAAGACCTTGCTAATATTGCAAGAAACAGAAACTGGACGGTAAGAAGAGTAATCTGTTGGCGGTTTACCTCTTTTTAAAATTGAAGTCAAGCTGCCAAACAAAAAGCTTTCCGGGACGACAGAAGACGCCAAGCACATTTGAAACAAAAGCGCAAGATGTGACACAAGTTCACCACATTGGGGAGTTAGATGCATTTTAGAGATACCATCAGCATCAATAGATTTCGACTTAAGATGAATCAAAGCATTCAAAACTTCACAACGCGATATGGGCAAAACAAAGCGCTGACTTAGAAATCTAGGGACAATTTTAACAAACGCTTCACCAAACTTTCTATGAACAGAATAATTCAAAACGGAGAAAAACCTTCGAATAATATGCATGCCAAGAACTTGGTGGAATATCAACACTACTTACATCAGAATCGTCTGTTTTACTTGAATTAATTACTTTCCTCCAGTCTTTAGGCGAAGATGGAAAATCAAGCCCTCGGTATCAGACACTTTTTAGATACTTCTTAAATTCTAATTTAGTTTTCTGTTTAATAAGAAAAACATTACCTAGGCGGACCAAAATCTGTCCAAATTTTTAGCCAAAATTTAGCTTTATTTTTACAGGCCTTAAGGTTGGGGTCAAGTGACCAAAGAGGCTTTTGAGTAGTCTTTCGGATTCACTTTAGTGGGACAGAAATTTTGTCAGCTTCTTTCATAGCAGAAAGGATAGAATGATAATATCGGTCAATTTCATATTTAGCATAAATGAAATTCTGACTACACTGCAAAAGCTGATAAGGAACATAAATCGTATTTGAAGTGAAGCCAAAGCTAACAGATAAACAGAAAAATTCGCATCATTCCAATTAGGCTTATAAAACCATTTAGAACGTACCCCACGACTCTTAGACATACTCCCAGAACAAACAACAGACTTTGATAAACAAAAAGACAGCGAAAGGTGATCAAGATCATTCTCTTCAAAATGAACCGTAACTGGCGAGTAGACAAGAGATGCAGAACAAATAACGTGATCAATGTCTGATTTACTACCTGAATGGTGAATATACGCATAATCATGGGACTTCCGAACAATTTTATAAGCCGGGAGAGAATCAAAAAGCTGACCAGTCCTTACATTATCAGAAACCAGATCGGTATTAAAATCACCAGCAATAACAAAATGCAACCCGTTATCCGATATCTTTTGAATTAAAGTTTTAAGACCATTACAAGCACAAGAGAAATCTGAAGTGAACGAATGGAACGATCATTATATGGCAGATACACATTAATTAATACAATAGTACCAATACGCACAGCAAAAAAAGTGTCATCTGATTGGAACAGCACAGGATTCGCACCAGAAATATTTTCTTAAAAACACAAGCTAAACCGCCAGAAGGGCGGCCACGCGTAATTTTAGCTGGACGTACAAAAACAACGTGATCACTGCTTCATCTCAGAAAATTTTCAGTAAAAGCAGTCAGTAAATGTTCTTGGAGACAAACAACGTAGTAATGAGCATACATATCATCAGTAAAAAGTCATTGCCTCTCGAACTATTAATATTAAATGAGATTAAGCTTATGTCCGGATTCATTTTTGAGAATAGACGTTATCAGTGATCTTCTTAATCACAGGGCATCGTAGCTGTAAGAAGGATGAGATCCTCCACAATTGGCCCATTTCGGAGATTCCGTACAACGATCACTGTTCGTAGATAAATGAGGTCCAGCACAACGAATGCACTTGGGAGCGCTACTAGTACATGCACTTTCCAAGTGTCCAGGGGAACGACTCTTCAAGAAACACTTTAGCAATTGCTTGAACTCATAAACACGGAATTTTTTATACCCAATCTTCCCACCGTTTCGCAGAAATTATCCTTTGGAAATCACGTCCGCAAATTCAAACTTAACCGATTTGCTTCTTCCAAATCGACTAGACCCGAGTATACCGAACTGGTTCCATAGCATTTCAAGGTCAAAATCAGACGGGACTTCTCGAATAACACCAGTGTGTTTTTTTAGATAAAACTTTCACACTAGAACAAGGTAGAGCTTCCTTTGCTGTTTGCAAAAATCTTCAGCTGCAGATTTCTCAATATTCACCGTCCACCGCTTTTTAGTCGCTTGCACTCTGGACACCAGCTGATGACCAGAAATTGAGTCTATTACTGATTTTCGCTTTAGCGGGTCACCATGCTCAGGTGGGGGATCGGAGATCAAAATTGTAGTATGCGTATCACAAGCAGGTTGGCTAATCACAGGTATTTGAGGAAAGTTCAGATTGTACAAATCAATCTTGGCAGAAACTATCGAAATCGCTTGCTCAAGGCTCGTAAGCTTGGCTGTGACGTGTGTAAACGCTGTAGCAGAGATAACAGGGACTTCTGTTGGCCTTTTGATGACAAAACAAGGGAGCTGTTTTCCATTGGCATCACATTTCTTCATAAAGTCTATAATATCTTGCAGGTGACTGAGAATTGCATTAGTGCCCCTTCGGACAGGGGGGTGATTTCCATTCACAAAACTCCATAGCTTTGCTTTCTCTGACTTAACAGTTTCCAAATATTTAAAAAAGTCCACTCCTTTCTGTAAAATAACGGCTTCATCAACACCACTTAAATTTTCAAAAACAAAGTTCAACAGTGGTGAATACAAAAGCTCGGAAACGCTCATCTCGTTATAAATTCACTTCAAAAATAAATTTAAACCAACACATGCGAAGTACACGTGATGGTCAGGCAACGAGCGCTGAATAAAAGTAAATTAAGTTCATTAAAGATAAACTTTAATATATATATATATATATATATATATATATTATATATATATATATATATATATATATATATATATATATATATATATATATATATATATATATATATATATATATATATATATATATATATATATATATATATATATATATATATATATATATATATATATATATATATATATATATATATATATATATATATATATATATATATATTCAATTTAAACTTTTTATTTCCTTTGAATGGATTTTTGTTTTCTGGGAAAGAAATTTAATATTTATCATTTAGCTTTTTTGTGGAAAGCAGCAACTTTTCATCAAGGTTCTGTAAATCGAATATATCAGATGCAAGATTGGGGGGTGGAGAGACTGTATAAATTATTTACATTAGCTATCATACTTTCAAGACAGGTGCTTCCCTTATTATGTGGCATTTTAACACAAGAAAATCTATGTTCCCTTTTTAAAATACAAGATCAAAAGCCTTCTTTTCAAGAATTTTCAAGATTGCACATACACAGCCTTAGTGGCAGAGAACAAAAAATAGTTTTAAAAGTTCTTCCAAAATTTAAATAGATTTTACCAATTTGCCTGTTTTTGGGGTTTTCATTACTTAACTTCCAATCCCCCATAACTGAATATTCTTCATATTCAAAAAGAATATGCTGGGTAAACAACGCTAATACCATCATAACAAACATATTTCTATGCACATTTCCTTTAGATCCCCCCCCCCCCACTGTAAACAAAACTGATACAGTCTTGATCCCACATTGACTAACAACTATGCACATGCATCTTAATTAAAAAATAATAAATAAGATCAATCATATACACACCAAAATCTTTTTCAGTCCTCAGAACGTTATCAACAGTGTGGGCTGTGCTTTCTAGGGCTTCTAAAATTTGAGCAGCTTCTGCTTGTGATTTTACACTTTTTTTAATTTTGATGTCACTTCTATCCTTCCTTTCTGAAAAAAATCTTCTTTGCATTTCTAATACTACCTCATCTGTGTCTTCATCCATTTTATCTTTTCCAGCATTATCCATTGCTTCTGAAAGAAATATAGTAAATGAATATTATTTCTTTAAAACAATTTGTGGTAACAGTCTTTAAACCAATATTAAGAAATATTGAAATACAGGAATTTTGATACAATATTAAACCAAAACAATTTGATTTTTATGCTGATTTCAAATATGTAAGATTCAGTGACCTTAAATTTAGATGTCAAAAGTTAATAGCATAAGAAAATGTGTGCACTCTTGCAATCTTGATAAAAATTGCACCATGAATTTCAACATGTTTTCCAAGCTTGAAACTTGACAATTTTTTTTTTCCGGATAGGGATGGTCATGGATCAAGAATACAGACAAGATTATTTTGTTGTTTTTTTTTTGGGGGGGGGGGAGAGAATTTGTAACTAAAAGGCGGAAAAGAGAGAGGCAATAATAAAAAAGAGACATGTGATAACTTGAATAAAAGGTGCTGGGTATTCAAGAAAACTTTGGGTTCAACTTGGGGGAGGGCACCAGGTCTTTTTTTCTGTTGTATTTTTTGGCAGGGATTATTAAATTGAACCAATGGTCATGGAATAGTGGAAGAGAGTACATTTGAACAGACATTTAAGAGCCTATTACTACTTCCATGATAAGACTATTGCTGGGAACTGTTTCTTCTGTCCATATGTGATCCAAGCAGCCTCACCTTCTTCACCTACTAAAATAAGGAAGAGTTGCTCAGATTCTAGATCCCCTAAGTTATTAATAAATTGAATCTAGCTGAAACAAATCTAGAGAATTGTATGTCAACAAAAAAATGTATTTGAAGATTATCCTTTGTTAGAATGTGGGAATTTCAAAATGATTAACTTTAGTTTTAATTCTGGATTGATTAATATTCATAATGTGATGGCTTCTGTTCTTGTGTTTTTCACCGTTTGCTGCTTATTTTCTTGATTTGTCTTACTTTTGCCTGGAGATATCTTTGTTACTTTGTTTTGTGCATTAAGTTTTGCATTCTGCTGACTCATTGAGCTCTTCTCTACATTGGTATTTACATTGTACTAATAAGATTAGTCTACAATCTATTGCCTTGTTCAAGCAATCAAATTTAAGCAAAAAAATTTTCAGATCAAAGTAATGAGCAACATTAAAGCTAGAATCCACCAAAAGTTGCTGATACCTCAGGAGGTTGTCACATACTCAATCCTCTCCCCTTTACACCAAATTTACGACTCTTTTTTCTTATTACTGCAAGAATCTTTATATGTCTCAAGTCATTGCACAAGAGCAAGAAACATTAAATCTTATCATACTGGTTAGAGAATGAATGGGCTTATTTATATACAGTTGCTTTAAATAGCAAAATATTACTTATAAATGACTTGAAAGGCAGAAGTTAAATAAAACACCTATAGTTACTAACTGGGAAAATTTGTTCTGCTCTTTAATTCCATCAGAAAAGCACTGGCAAAAATTTAGCATGAAGGACAGGAGTTGAAATTATTTTCAGTTTCATTCCCAGTCAACAATTATTTAAAAAAAAAAGATCATTTTTTATTTAATTGTGTTGCTGGAGTAACACTTTAGTTTTGAGTCTTTCTTTTATTCTGCTACTATTTTAATTTTTTTTCCAGTGATAAAGCAGTAATGGTCTAACCTCTGCAGTTTTTGAGGGAAGTGTGCACTTTTAGTCAGATTGATAAATGTGATATCTTTGGGCCGGATTGATAAATGTGAAAACAGCTATAAGCTATGCATAACTCTTGTCTGGAGCCAAAAACAATGGTTTCTGCTTGTCTCTGAGACAGAACCAATAAGTTGAGTTGTATAGTCCATATCAGAGACTATTAGTGGAAAGCAAAAAAAAATCCAATTCCACTTAAAAAGAAAATAATAGTGGAAAGTGGAAGTTTTGTTTAAGGGAGCAATCAAATGGCATTTTCAAATTACATTTAGATTGAATCAAAAAGTACTTTAGTTTTGCAATGGCTCCCTGGCCCTATGATCAAAATATTTTATTAAATTCATAAGAAGAAAATTTAAGGTACACAAAAGGACATACAATTTTAGATACAAGACAAAGCGTTTTTAATGGACACAGAGGTACTTCTTTCACAATTTGTGATTTTGTAATTTAATTTTTTGGTGTTTTGGGGCTGAGGTAATGGAACAGTGTCACATATACATCTTAAATTGTAAGAGCTATTTCACTGCTAAAGAAATTAGGGTTTCCCTTTGCTCCTTTCTTAGTAGTGATATGAGAAAGATAGTCAAAAGCTAGCAAATCAATACATCAGAACTCTGCTCAAAAATGAGCAAAGACATAACTTGTTCCAAAAACAAAAAGGAGGGGGAGCAAAAGTGAGCCTGTGGCACCTTAAATTTGGCAAGAATTTTCAATCTATTTGACTGGAAGGCCATGTTAGGCTCTTGACCTATCAAACACTTATTCTGCCTTCCTCTTCACATCTTGCCAGTAACTTTTACCAAAGCAAACCAGAAGCAAAAAAATCTAGGGGGCAAACGCCCAGCCTGCCCCTCTTCACCCTAAATTTATATCCCTTGAGCCCTTCCCAGTGCCTACTTCTCAGGATTTTCAATTAAAAGGTTATTTAATCATGTTTTTATTCCATTAAACTCACATTTGAAACAATAAAATTTCTTTTTCAATAAATTTTCTAAATTTGAAATTCAACAGTTTTGTTAATTTGCTATTCATCCTGAATTTCTAAATATTTCTAATTGAAAAATACCATTGTCATTCTGACTCTATTTGGGAAAGTGTGGCACTTGAGAGAAATTAATGCTTGTGCTTATTGATTCAGTGTTTTTCAAATTACAGACTCATTTCCCCAATGAAAGTTAATTGTAGAGGGAATTTTCTATGTGAAAATTTTCTGCAGAGGAGCACTTTTCAAATACTTCTAAGCTTAAAAATACAATTGTTATTAATCTGTGTGTAGGAGGAGTGAAATTTTGTCTTGAATTTGGGATAAATATGGAGCAGTTCACATTTCTGACCTACAAATAAAGTGAACATACCACTCAAAACTTTTTTTATGATGTTTCAATTATAATAATTGCTTTTGTTCCAAATTCAATTTAACTCTTTTATTGACCCCTGAAAATGATATTTTTTTGATGTCAGGATAAGAAATCTACTATTTTATTGTAAATTCATTTTGTAAAAGTTACATAATTTACAAGCACTGATTTGTCACAATTAAGCTGGAGAACAAAAATTCAAAACAATTCTGCTATGTTTTCTTCTTATTCTCTTAGGCTGCTTCAAAACTGATGTTTTGAATAAATAAAAAAAACTATCAAACCAATAGAAGGAACATAACAGATGAAAAAATGGCAAACAAAATTTATCCAACTTAATTGTAACTAATCCATGCTTGTGGATTATATACCTTTGAAAAAATTGCTTTATAATTAAATAGTGAAATACATTTTTTAATCCTTTTTTATACCCAAAAACTATAGACAAAATTATGATTTTCAAGGGTTCTAAAAGGGCTTAAAATTGAATTTAGAACAAAAGCAATTATTATATTTGGAAAGAGCATAAAAAGGCATTGAGTGGTATATACAAAATATGGACTGCTCTATTACAGCAATATCTGACATGCATGTTGTGTTGGATCATACACAATGGAATATATGGTACTGGTGCATTAAACATATACTGCTAAAGGATTTTATATTTTAGCAGTATATTTTATATACTGCTAAAGGATTCTTACTTTACATTTACATTCTTACATTTACCAAATTCTTACTTTATAATATGCATAAATTTTCTATTACTTGGATTTTCATCTTTCCTTTGATTTTCTTCCATAGGTTTGATTTTAAATAATATATTTATTGAATAGTTCTAATTCTTTTGGAATGCTGTAATTCTATTGATCAGGAGATTTGAAATCCCTATTAACAAAGAGATATAACAATTCAAGAAATGAAAAATACATTTATAGCCTACTGATCAGTGACTTAATTTATTTTTGCATCAAATCAGGACTAAACTAGATTTTTGGCTTTTTAATCAAGTCAGGACACAAACCATTTGGGTAAATTTTTACCAAATCATATTATTGACTTACAAATAAAGTGAATATACCACCTGATGCCTTTTTATGCTCTTTCCAAATGTAATAATCATTTTAGTCAGAAATAAATTTTAACCCTGCCCCTATATATACCAATTCAGGGTATATATTTGCACATTAGGGGGTAGGGGCACATTTTATTTCTGATGTTAGTGGGAGGTAAGTTTAAACTTTACCCCCACCCCCCTAACGTGCAAATATATACCCTGAATTGGTATATAGGGGTGGGGGTACAATCTAGCCTATTTTTGACAAAAATGATTTTTATATTTGGAAAGAGCATAAAAAAGGAATTGAATGGAATATTCACTTTATTTGTAAGTCAATAAAATAATTTGGTAAAGATTTAACACACTTTTAAACAGATTCAGGACTTAGCATAGCCTATTTTGACACTATTTCAGTACCACCTTGTTTTAGCACTAAATCAAGATTTTGGTTATTTATACATCAAGCCGAGATTTAGTCTGTTTTTGTAAGTCATAGTCTATCCTTCAGAAGAGCACATAGCCTAGACAAGGGTTAGCTTTTTCTGTCTGATATCGTTTAAGGGTACTGGGATCTAGTTTAGTATACATAAATTATCAATTAATATATTTGAAAATTCTAAAAAGATAGCAAAAAGCCACTCATCAAGGATTATACCAGAAAATTAGGCCTACCTAGGCTAGTGAACTTACATCAGAATATTGTTTACTTAAGTAAAAACCTGGTCCTTAAGGTCCACTAACTAGTACAGTACCTTAGAGCAATTGTGGTTGTGCCAAAAAAATGTATTGCCCGTCACTTTTTCCAGTAGCTCACCTGTTTTATCTTTTTTATTTCCGGAAGCTCAAGTTGCCAAAAAAACGACGTTCTGGTTATTTTGAATTTAACACCCAAAGAATCGTGGTCAGGGTTGCCAGACTAACCTGGAAGAATTTACTAAATCAGAGAGGAAAAATTTACTAAATCGTAACTGTTTTTACTAAATGCTCCCAAAAAAAATTTTCGCGTGCGGCGTAGCGCATCTGCATCATCAAGCATCAATTTTATAATAAACAAGATAATCATTAGCATTTTCACAATTTTTTTCGTTTTTCTTTCTTTCTCTTTTCCTCTTTTCTCTGTCTTTTTTTGTTTTCTTTCATTTTCCTTCAAATAAATCTACCGCTGTCGCTTGTCACTCGTATTTTTTTTTCTTATTATTAAAACTACATATTTTGCTGGTTAGTCTGACAACATTGATTCGTTTGAGTTATGATGATCGAAATATTTCTTTTCCCTTAAAATCGTGAAGCTACTTCTGATGGGTTGAGGGCAGGAGTGGGCTTGCACATATATGAGTCATATCCATCTTCAAGGGTCTCTAACGGTGTTACTACAATATTTTTGTTCCATGGGGGTTGGTCAAGACAGTTGGAGAAAGAGGAGCAAAAACCTGCTGCGAATTTTTGCCACTCGTAAATTTACTTTCCTGTTGTTTCAAATTACTTCTTGCAGACTTGACCGCGGTCAGACAACAGTTGTTCATTTGCGTCAGGAAGAAGTGAATTCAAAAGTTGTCTCATTACTCCAACAGTATTTTACTGGGAGAAAAATTTTACCAGAAACGGATTGTAAGCAACAACCTGCCTAGTTAGCCTTGTCTGTACTTGACGGTTTTTTCTTTCAATCTCCTTAGAGGATACTGTCCTGGCAAGGAGGAAGCACTCAAGAAATTTGAATGCACTTATACTTCAGTTGCTTTTGTGCAGCTCCAAATATTACGCAGTAATTTACTGTCTGAGTAGACTACAATTTAACGCTATTGGTAGTTATTTGTGCCCGAGAAAAAAGAAACTGCCGTCAAGAGAAAACTTCAGATGATTCTAGTATTGTTTTGAGCCGATTACCTTGTTTTGATGATCAACTATCGACATAAAACAATTTATTTTACTACCTAAAGATTACCCTCCTTACAGGAACTTTTTTATTAAAATGATTATCTTTTCAAATTACGAATCAAATTTATCACAAATCAAACAACTTTAGTAAACATACTCTGAAAATCTTTGAATGAAGGATAAAAAAAAATTAAAGGATTACACAGTAATTTACTGTCTGAGTAGACTGCAGTTTATCGATATTGATAGTTATTTGTGCCCGAGAAATAAGAAACTGCCGGCAAGAGAAAACTTCAGATGATTCTAGTATTGTTTTGAGCCGATCGCTTCTTTTTGATGGTGAACTATCGACATAAAACTATTTATTTTACTACCTAGAGATTACCATCCTTACAGGTACTTTATTTGTGAAAATGATTATCTTCTCACATCACAAATCAACTTTACCATAAATAAAATCACAAATCAACTAAAAATACAAATCTTCAACTACAGGATAAGAAAAAAAGACGTGTCCATTCCAGAAGCTTCCATGAAGACGAACAAAATTCCAACCTCCTAGATGATATGACATACGTGCATCCAGACACGCAATGCAAGCAGGGACAAAGAAGCAAATACGGCAACTATTTTCTGGTAGTCAAACCACCCTCGAATGGAAAAGTGGTCGACAACTTTACATCCTGTTGCATGCCTGGACAAACTTTCATCAACATTCAGTATTTCAACAAGGTTGTTAACTTGATAAGTGCTCCAAGAAACCTTCAGAGGAAAAAATCTGAACTATTCCTCCATGTCCACAAAATCTATATCTCCTAAACAGTAAAAGAAGATTCTTTTGGTCACCACCTTGAGATTCTTAATGCTAACTGTGTCGGTATTGACCAAGTCATTATTCCCCCATTTTCATTTTCTCTGCACACCATTTGTTTTGTGTGCATCATCGCAGCAACAGTTTCCATCTTTTAGCCTATTCCGAAGCTTTGCCTTCATGTTTGACAAAACTGAGAAATGCGGTCCTGATTCAGCAGACGAATGGGGGAGACAGCAGAACTGCAATATAAATTTGCAAAAATCATCAAATATTGATTCCCCTCTACCATCTTTCCCCGAACGCTAGTTTTTCAGAGCATATCAGGTTCAATTATGCCACTAAGCCTATTTTTCACAAAGTCTTACCTAGACTCTAATTCTGACCACTGCACATCAAGGATGTCTCCTTTTCCCTCTATTCCCCTATCAGCATTCCTTAACAAATTTAGAAATCGAACCATGAGTAGTACAAATGTTCTGACTGAACCGCTCAAAGCAATGGCAGGATCGATGCACTCAAGGTTCTTGAGTGTTTCATTTTCGCTGTTGAACCTATAGGTGACCTGCCTACAGAGCTCTACAAGATATGGCCTACAGCTTTTTCGGAATTCTGCAACCTCCAGCAGAAAATTTGCATGACTCCTAGAATTGTTGGCGTCAGCTTCCGACAATAACAAATGACACCCGGTGTTTGTCCCGAGGTTCAATTTACTCAGTGGAAGAATTACACTCTGGAGTGGCTAATCCTTCAGGGAGAGTTTCAAAACTTCCTCCAATGTAGCTCTTTCTGTCACACTGGGTTTGAAAAAGTATTTCAATACCGAGCTAACTGTACTTTTGGTGCTACTTAGAATACTGTAAACGCAAAGTTCTCTGCTCTGAAACTCCAGATTGAGCACATTGATTTTCTTCAGCGTGAAAGACAGAACAAACAGATATACTTTGCAGAAGGGATCGTTCACAAAACGATAAATCGGCCTTGCCTTCTCCCGACTAGCCCTATCAGTGTTAGAATTTTTAGATTGATCACCCAGGAACAGGATCAAGGCAACCCATTGTTCAACAATTCTGTTAACCACCACTTCAAGAGACAACCAATATGTTGCACTGATGGATAGCAGCCTGTGTTTGCCAATATTTGTCAGCTTTTGAAACTGTTCATACTCCTTAACCCGTTTCTGACTAAAACCAATATAGTTGATTATGTTTCTAATAAAGTCTTGTGAACTTTCAGGTAATATTTTTGAAATGCGATAAGAACACAGTGCCAAGGAGTGACTAGAACAGCCTAAGGTAAACAGGTGAGGCTCCTGTTCTTTGATTATTGCACCAAGACCTCTTCTGTCTCCAGTATTGACTACAAAATTTTGATAGACAATACCTATAATATACTCAAGAGGAATGTCATGACGATTGAGGAAGGACACTATCAACTCTTTCAATCCACTTCCACTCGCATCTATAACTTCTAACAGAGGAAGGAATTCTTCCCTGACAATATTGTTCCTCTTATACTTCACATTCACTACTAAACATTTTTGTCTTGAGTGGTAGGTCAATTCGTCCACGATCAGAGAGAATTTCGTTCTCCTAAGCTCTTCATTAGCTCCTTCAGCTCATAGTCTCCCAGAACATTCTTTATGACCCCCGTGATTTTAGTTCGAGAAATTTACAATTTTTTAGCAACTGAAGAGTCAGGAAAGCATACATTCATTAACAAAATCAAAGTTTCACTCTTCCTAACCGAGACCTCTTCCGGGACAATGCATGCAGAGACGCGAAGTTCGGCTTCAGCTACTAGTTTACATAATTTTTTACTGATTTTCAGACTCTTTTTGGAAACTATCATCAGAAAGCAGTGAAATAGCAGGGAGGTTTTTCAATGTCTTATAGTGTGTGTTTTACCCACATCGGGAAGAAACAACCACTAAGAAAAACCAATCAGAAGATTTCGGAGGACCCAATAGTTTGTGCTTTCTGTCCACACATTAAAAAAAATCCTTCATGGGTCAGTTTGTCCTCCTCGGTGAGGAATTACTACCTCAGTGAGTGCTGTACGTCCTTTTTTGTTCTTTTTTTCACCACTTTTGAGCAAAAACTGACCATGCACCGTTGTGCACTGAACACACCTGTTATTGTATTTAAGGTGTCTTTAAACTGTAATTAAGGTGTGTTAAAGTTATTTAATGTGTATTTAAATTGCATTAAGGTGGGAAGGACTGAAACTAAAACCATAAAATAAAAAATATCAATTCAGACAGAGAAAAAAATTCAAATTTTGTTAAATAGAATAAAACTTGGCACAAAAATAATTCAACATTTTTTTCATATTTCTGGTAAATTTAGTAAAATACTAACTAAATTTAAACATTTTTCAAAAATTTACTAAGTTTCACCTCGATTTACTAAATTTACTACCTCAGGTCTGTTTTTACTAAATTTGGTACAATTTTACTAAGTGTGGCACCCATAATCATGGTTATTTTTGGTAAATGTCATTTTTTCAAGAGGAGTAACACATTTACTATTTTATTGTTTTTATTCGCTTTTTTATTGTCTATACCTTATCTGCTGAGATTTTTATATTAGGAAGTATATGACAATAATGATGTGTTAGTGCATTATTCAGTTTAATTGTGTTGTATATGTATTTTAATTGCTGTTTGACAAAGCACAGCTGGATTTCTTAATTCCTGTTTTTTAACGCAGGCATTTGCTGCAGGTGAGTAACTCCCTACCAATCAGAGGCAACGCTATAGTGTAGCGTATAGTAAAGGCCATAAGGCTCCAATGTTTAATTTTTATTTTATTTTCCCCAGAGGCAATTCATGTGGAAGGGGTCGTCGTATAAACTTCAAACAAATGGGGCTTATTCGATTGGAAATCGAGAGTTCTAGTGCCCTTTTTAAGAGAAAAAAGTGATTGAAAGGCAACTAACACCCCTTCCATGCCCACCATTTCCCCAAAACACAAAGAAAAATTTTGAGATAGCCATTTTGTTCTACCTAGTTGATTTCCATACATAAATTACGTTTCTGAGGAGGACACTCCCCTCATAGTCCTCAGGGCAAGGGTTGTAAGGTATACCCTAGGGGCATATAAGGTTTTTATAGAATACTTTGTCGTAAAAACTTCAAAATGGACGCATTCAATTGCAAATTCAAAGGGAAAGTGCCCTTTTTAATAGTCGAAAGAAATTGGAGGGTAACTAACCCCCCTCTCACACCCGCCCTTTCCCCTAATACATCCAATCAAAATTTTGAGATAGCCATTGTTCAACGTAGTTGAAAATTCGGGAAATTAGGTTTTTGAGGATGACAACCCCCCCCCCCCCCTACAGCCCGCAGGGCAAGGGTTGTTAGTTATGCCCTGGGGGCATATAAGGTTTTTTGAGAATGTGTCGTCGTAGAAACTTCAGATGGGTTCATTCAATTTGAAATTTAAATAACTATTGCCCTTTTTAATAGTCGAAAATGATTGGAAACAACTAACATTCCGTCCACGCCCACTATTTCCCAAAACACATCCAATCAAAATTTTGAGATAGCCATTTTGTTCAACGTAGTTGAAAGTTCTGGGAATTATATCTTTGAGTTGGACACTATCCCCACAGTCTTCAGGGCAAGGATTATAAGTTATGCCCTGGGGGCATATATGGTTCTTATTGGATAATTGCTCGTATAAACTTCATAAAGGTCTCATATGATTAGAAACTAAAAGTTTTAGTTCCTTTTTTTAGCATCACAAGGTATCGGGGGATAACCAGCCCCCCTCCCCACGCCGTTTTTTCTCAAATGCATCCGATAAAAATATTTGGATAGCTATTGTGTTAAGAATAGTTCAAAGATCATATAACAAAAATTCGTTGTCGAAACAACCCCCAAGGGCCCGGAGGCAGGCGTTGTAAGTTATGCTCTGGGGGTATATATGGTTCTTATGGACGGTATGCTCGTAAAAACTTCATAGAGGGCTCATTTGATTTGAAATTGAAAGTTCCAGTTCACTTTACAAGAGTCAAAAGAGATTGGAGGGCACGTAGCCCCTCCCCCTCCCTCTCTTCAGGTCCTTTTTTCCTCAAACCCATCCGACAAAAACTTTGAGATAGCCATTTAAAAAAAAATAGTTCAAAGACCATGTAGCGAAAATTCCGGGGCGGACATCCCCCTCCCCCGAGCCCGAAGGCAGGCGTCGTAAGCTATGCCCTGGGAGAATATATTGCTCTTATGGAAGGGATGTTCGTAAAAACTTCAGAGAGGGTTTATTTGATTGGAAATTGGAATTTCTAGTTCAGTTTTTGAGAGTCAAAAGAGATTGGAGGGCAACTAGCCCTCAAGCCCATTTTTCCCAAATGCATCAGATAAAAAATTTGAGATTGCCATTAAGTCAAAAATTGTTCAAAAGTCAGATAACAAGACTCAGGTGTCGACAAAACCCCCCAGGACCCGAGGGCAGGTGTTGTAAGTTATGCCCTGGGGCATATATGATTCTTATGAAAGGGATGCTCGTATAAACTTTAGAGAGGGCTCATTTGATTGGAAATCGAAATTTCGCGCTCACTTTTTAATAATCAAAATAGATCCGAGGGCACCTAGTCCCCCCCCCCCCACGTTTCCTTTTTTCCAAACTCATCTGATGAAAATTTTGAGATAGATATTTTGTTAAAAATAGTTCAAAGGTCGGATAAGAAAAACTCCAGTGTCAATACACACCCCCAGGGCCGGGCGAAGGCCGGCCCTGGGGGGATGCTCGTATAAACGGGATGCTCGTATAAACTACATAGAGGGATGCTCATATAAACTACATAGAGAGCTCATTTGATTGGAAATTTAGAGTTCTTGTTCACTTTTTAGAGTCAAGAGATTTAAGGGCAACTAGTCCCCCCCGCTATTTTTTACCCAAACCCATCCGCTATAAATTTTGAGAAAGTCAGTTTATTTTAAAATTGATTAAAAATTAGATAACCAAAACTCCGGTGTCAATACAACCCACCAGGGCCCGGGGGATAGGCCTTGTAAGTGTTGTCCTGGGGGTGTATATGTTTCTTATGAAAATGATACTCGTATAAACTTCAGAGAGGGCTCATTTGATTGGAAATTGAAAGTTCTAGTTCACTTCTTAAGAGTCAAAAGATGTCCGAGGGCAACTATCCCCCCCCCAACACACACACATACCCTTTTTTGCCCAAACCCATCCGCTACGAATTTTGAGATAGCCATTTTTTAAATAGTTCAAAGGTCAGATAACAAAAACTCTGGCGTTGACACAAGAGGACACAAGGAGGGCAGGCATTGTTGGCTATGTTCTGTGGCCGTATATGGTCATATGAAAGGGATACTCGTATGAACTTCAGAGAGGGCTCATTTGAATGGAAATTAAATGTTCTAGTTCATTTTCCCAGAGTAAAAAAATCGGAGGGCAACTAGTCCCTCCCACCCTCCACGCCTTTACCTATGTGATAAAATATGAGGTGACCAGTTTGTTAAAAATAGTTCAAACATCAGATATTAAGACACCGCCACTCAGGGGCCGGCAAAACCCCCAGGGCCCAGGGACAGGCGTTTTAAGTTATACTCTGGGGATATATAAGTTTCTTATAGAAAGGATGCTCGTGTAAACTTTAGAGAGGGCTCATTTATTTGAAAATAAAAAAGTTCTAGTTTAATTTTAAAGAGACAAAAGAGACCGGAGGGCAATTATCCCCTAACGCGTCCCTTTTTCCCCAAACCTATCCAATAAAAAATTTGAGATAGCCATTTTGTTAAAAATAGTTCAAACATCAAATAATAAAAACTCGGAGGTTGACAAAGACCCATTTTTTCACTTTGATATAGTTACTTTGATACGAGTTTTGATACTTTGATTAACATTTGATTTTTTTTCTAAGTTTGATTTTGAAATGAGGAATTTTTAAAAACTTGAAACTTTTGGAAAAAACGAACAAAAATAAATTAAAAAAAAAACTTTCCGAAATATAAGTTTTTCAAAGAAAAGTTAAGGCCATATTAAACTTAAGATCAGCAGAAATATCTGTTAAAACCAATGATGGTTCAAACTCAAAATGACCAGAAATTAATATTAAAGAATAAATGAAACCCAAAACGAACAGAAATTAAATAAACAAATATAGCAAAAATATAAAATAAGTAATAATATAAATGAATAAGAAGATCTTAAAGCGAGTAATGGTTGGATTGAATATGAAAATAAAGCTTAAAACGAAAAAAAATTTTGCTATTGAAGTATAAATGAAATTTAAAACGAACAGAAATTAAATAAACAATCAATGCAAAAAAACATACAATAAGTTTTTGAGATATTGTAGAAAAACCGCTCTGGCATCTTGAATACACACATGCGAGCCTTATGTGAAAATTTTAGCAAAGGGCTCTTCAAAGTAAATTTGCAACGAAACGCGGAACAAAAGGCAAAGAGAGCATCCGACATTTTGTAAAAGTTACTACCAAAGGGGATATCTTATATTTATTGTTGTAACTCTGATAAATACTAATTATAAATAATAATAATATCTATGCTAATTATAAATAAGAAATAATTATAAATTATTAAATAATCATAATAAATAATAAAACAAATGCGTATTAAATAATAAATTAGAGGCCATGCTAATTATAAATAAATAATAATAAAGAAAATATAATAATTATAAATAAATGATAATAGAAATAATATAACAGACACACAAATAATTATAACCGGTAAATTATACAGATAAATGAAATTAAACATATTCAGTCATATTCATTACCATTCGTTTTCAGTTCAGATACTACACTACCCGGATTTTATATATATTCTTCATCTTTATGAATAATAAAAGGCAATGATTTTTTTTTGTCGTTTTCTTCAAAAGTTGACATTTTTGGAAATATAGACGGTGCACTCAGAAAAGAATTTTAAGAAAAAAAAACACCTAAAACTTAAAAGGAAGAAGAAATATTGTGGAATCAGAAAATTTCAACAAGAAGATAAAAAAAAGCTCAAAACTTTACAGCAGTAGTTCGTATAATTCGTAATTGGGTTCATATAAGTCATCTTAAGATGCATCATGGTCTAAGGGGTGGGGGTAGGGGGTAAAGCATACCATATATTAAATGCATAACCTAACCTAATCTAGGCACCTTCCTCCCCCCTGTGTTCAATTTTAGAAAAATCAAAATCAAAGAAAAATTAATTTTTAATAAAGAATATATTTTATGTTTCTTAATTTTTTAAATATTTCATTTAATTAAAACCGATTTAATTAAGCCAATTACTGAAACTAAAGATTTATTCTCCATTAAATACACATACAATGATACATGTTATTATTCCCCCAAAGGCTCATTGGCCTGTAAAGAAGGGGAAGACAAATGAGTTACTTACTCAGAGATGAAAAACAAAAGAAAATTTAAAATGATCACTTACTCACAGACAGAAGAGCAAAAGGAAAAGAAAAGAATATATAAATAAAATAAAAACTATAGAAAAAAATAGAAAAAATAGACTAAATTAATTAAGTAGATTAAATAGACTATAAAAATGAAAATAAATAAAAACAAAGAGAAAAAAATAGCTTATAAGAAACAAAAAAAAATTTTTTAATTTTTTAAATCCTATCCAATACATTTTTTAATCCTATCCAAAATATAAGATAATCTTAACCTCCTTGAGACTTGTCAAAATCGATAGCTTTTTGTAATATTTTTTGGTACTGTTGCATAGATGCAGCCGACAATATGAGAGACGGATTTGTCGTGGCATCGGTTGGCTTATACTGTTTCATTGCTTAAAGAAAAAGAATTGGGTAAATTTACAGAGTATAAAGACAGAAAGATAATTCACCAAAAATTGAGGCCTCGTGTATTTAGGCTAGTACTTTTCAAAAGGTTTAGTCAGAATTGGATTTGGTATTTTTCAGCTTTCTTTAAATGACAATTAAAAAAGGGCATTTCTCAAAATCTAGGGGAAATGATGAAGCCTAAGTAGAAATGTAATTTCTCATTATTACTAATTACTGGTGATTTCAAGAGAAAAAAAAATGTCCAGTTGGAAAGGAAAGAAAAGATAATTGTTTTAAAAGGACACAAAAACACTAGGTAAAAATGACCTTGTCTTTGTTTTCAACTAAAGAAATTTATTTTTGTTTAAAAAAATTTAAAGCATTGGTTTTTCATCCAACAATAAAAGAGAAACAAGATTGACTTCTGCCAGGCCATCTTCCGCTCAATGGTCTTGCACCAAGGACCAATCCAATCCTCCTACCTATGCTGTTGTGTTGAAAAATTGCCCGTCCAATCTTTCATCTCCACTATTAAGGAAAGATTTTATTGATAAAATATGTTCTGACTCTTCAAATGATATTCCAGGGGTGAAACGTTTTTCATCAGAATGAAAAATTGTCGTAAAAAGTAAACCCGCTGCCTCCTCAATTGCTGACCAGATGAAAAAGTTCCGACCTGGCCTTTTAGCCTCTGTTAAATCTTCCGCATTCATGGGTGTAATAAAAGGCGTACCGACAGAAATGAACGAAAAAGATCAAGAGAAATTTATTCGAAAATGCGTCAAAGCTTTGCAGTGTGGCAAGTCGCGTGTCTACAAGATTTACTTTGAACAACAGAGTGATCTAGATTCCTTTTTGAAAAATTCTGTGAAGGTGGGTTATTAAAAGTTATCTGTCCAGAATTTCATATTCATACCTAGACGGTGTTTTAGATGCCATCAACAAGGACATCTTGCTGCTGATTGTAAGAACGCAGAACTGTGCTCTCGCTGTGGTTCCACGGAGCACTCTTCCACCAGGGATAATCCATGTGTTCGGAACATGTTTGCATTACATGTAAAGAGTCTAATCACACCTGTTACAGTATCAAATGCCCTGGCAAAGGTCAAACTGATAAACGGACAGCTAGATAGATAAATGGATATTGGTTTTCTCTCTTGGAACATTAATGGTGGTCTTATAAAAAAAAGACTTATTCTTGAAAATATACTTCATAATCTTGATATTCTGTGTTTGCAGGAACACTTCCTGACCAACAACAGCCTTAGTTTACTTGACATTAGTGCCATTTTCAAAACTTTTTCCGTTCCAGCTAAACGTAGCGCTTCTAAAGAGAGACCTTCCGGTGGTATTGCTACTTATGTAGCATCGAATTTTAATTCTAGTGTTTTCTTTTCTAGTGATAGTTTTTTAGCTGTTCGAGTAGGTGAGTGCGTAATAATAAATGTGTATTTACTCACAGATAACAAAGATGTAGACTCGGAGGGAGATTTTGCATTAGCAGTTAGTAAACTTAGCTCTTGTCTTTGCGATGTCCTTAAACTGAAAATCCCGTGTTTGGTCATAGGTGATTTTAATTGTGATTTAAATTGCACGTTGTCTTCAGCTTCTATCCGTGCTTCTTTACCATTAGGAATATTTGGTGATGATTTTATGTTCAACTAAATCTGCTCAGTTTACTTACACTCATTCTTCCTCTTGCACATCTAACCTTGACCATGTTGTGTCATATAACCTTAATATACCTTGTGTTGAGGTAGTTTCCAAATTTCAAGTTTCAGACCACCTTTCTATTGCTTCTAGTTTTAAACGAGAAACTTCTCAGATTCCAGTGTTACAGGCTCATACTGTTCATTGGCATAAGTGGTATACTTCTCGCGATTGGAATAAAATTGACACATCTCAGTTCATCGAAAGTTCAGATAGCATCTTAAACAAGATCCAGGTTCCATTTCATCTTCTGCAAAAGTCTTCCAATAAAGACATTAATGAGGTTAGATTAACTCTTAATATCTACTCCGCAGAAATATGCCATGCACTTTTGTCTGCTGAAAAAAGAGCACTTCCTCTTAAAAAAATACGTGTTGGTACCCAAGTTCCCGGGTGGTCAGGAAATCCAGCGCTGTCTATAGCTTGTGACCGTGCAAAAATTTTGGTATAAATTATGGAGAGATTGCCTATGCCCCCGTCAAGGAATAGTCAATGAACTGAGAAAAGTTTCAAAAAAATGTTTTGCTAAGGAACTTTCCCTTCATCGATCTAAAATGCAGACACTTTATTCCAAGAAGGTCAGGAATTCACATGATATGCTGTGGAAGCTACTACCTCGTACTATTTCCTCCAATTTACCAGACCCGAATGACATTCCTTTCTCCGAAATGATATCCCATTTTTCAAATGAATTTTCTGAGCCTGATCCTGTTCTAGAGTCACAATTTTGTGACGAGCTCTGAAACTTCATTGATGAGTCTCCTGACCTTGATTTTGTTGTTACTTGTGAAGCTGTTATGAGAGCCATGTCCCAACTTAAAAAGAAATTGTCTTGCGGGATAGATAAGGTGAGCGCTCTACACATCATTAATGGAAGTTATCTATTGGTGCGTAACCTCAGCCTTCTCATGCAAATGATATTTGTTACAAGTATTGTTCCATCCTCGTTCTGCATTGGTGATCTGACTTCGATTCCCAAAAAACGGATATCTGAGCTGCAATGTTCCTCTTTCTGTCCCATCACCGTCTCTACTACGTTATGCAAACTTTTCGAGCTTCTTTTTCTTGATGAGTTAAGACAGAAATGTTACTTTCCCCCATATCAGTTCTGTTTTCAGGCTAATCTTGGCTGTTCTCATGCTCTTACAGCAGTTTTTACTGCCCTCGCCGACGCTGAATCTTCGGGAGAAAGGATGATCCTCGCCGGATATGACGTTTAACGTGCGTTCGATTCCTTAATTCATTCGTCCACGCTTCTTCATATGGCAAGACGAGACGTAAACCAATTAGTTGTTCGTGTTCTCAGGGATTTATATAGGAACATAAGAGTGCGTTTAAAACTTCCATCCCGTTTTCCCCTGCAATCGGCTCTTCATCAACCCCAATATAATTGCATTAATTCTCGTGTGAGGCCAAACGTTTTCAATACGTTTTGAAGTAACGTTTTCAATGCAAGTTTAATCATCCATGGTCACCAATTTGTTCACAATAGTTTTTTTGTATTAATGTAATGTATGTAATGAATTTTTTTTCTCTCTCTCTATTTTTTTTTTTTTCATTTTAGTGATTATTCCGTATATGTACCCTTTTTTTCACGGGTAATTAATGAATAATAATAAAAATATTAGTATTGTTAAATCTTTCTCCTGGTTTAAAAGAAACTTTTATAATCCTTTCGTTAGCATCATTGTTCGTATTAATGTAATGAAGGGTTTTTCTTTGTCATGTATTTGAATTTTCAATGTGTGTGTGCCCTTCTTTTTCTTATTTTTTTTTTCTTTAGTGATTACTCCGTCTACTGTACCTTTTGTACCTTTTTTTGAGGGGCAATAAATGAATAATAATAATAATAATAATAATTAATGAAAATGAATAAATAAATTTTAAAACGAGTGAAACTTAAATTGAATATGCAAATTAAGCTGGAAACGAACAAAACTTACTACAAACAAGAGTTTGGGTATCGCCTCCTTCTCTCTCTGTAAAGTCTTAAACCTACGGCGTCATTGGCACTTTACTGAAAACTATATGCATCTTGAACAGTCTTGGAAAGTATAAACAACATCAAATTGAATATTTGACGTATAATGATATTATTTAATGAAAGATCCATCAGTTCAAGAATTTATTTCACTGTAATTTTATTTTTATTTTCAATGCTGTAAGAACTGGAAAAGAAAATGTTTGTAAT